>NW_023416335.1:75926503-76082995 GCF_014108235.1 Myotis myotis
AATTCTAAATTTCTTTAATATTCTTGTATCACTTGTTGTTAAATAAACCACATATCACATGTTTTTATTTGGGATTTTTTAAATCTCCTGTAACATAAAGGATGGTTTTGTGTGGCAGAGAAAAAATAAAAATGGCTGGTTCAATGCATTGTAGTTTCCTACTTGGTTAAATAATTGTAGAATTGAGGGTAGCAGCGGGAATGATTAGAAGACAGTGGTTTCAGAAGAAGATGGGGAGATAGTGTTTGAAACTGAAGAGGGAGTCTTATTGGTGATGACAATAACTAGTGTATAACAATGGGATCAGATATCAGAGAAGTGTTGTGGACAAGACCATTGGAAAGTTCAAGAATCACAAGGTGTTAAAAAACTGTGGTACATCTACACAATGAAAAAAGAAGGAATTCTTACCATTTCTAACAGCATGGATGGAATTGGAGAGCATTATGTTAAGTGAAATAAGCCAATCAGAGAAAGATAAATATCACATGATCTCACTCATTTGTGGAATATAATGAACAACATAAACTGATGAACAAAAACAGATCCAGAGACACAGAAGCATCAATCAGACTGTCAAACCTCAGAGGGTAGGTAGGGGAGGGTGGGGGGAGGGGGAGAGATCAACCAAAGGACTTGTATGCATGCATATAAGCCTAACTAATGAACATAGACACCAGGGGGTAAGGACTTGAGGGGGAGCGTGGGAGTGGAATGAGGGGATAAGGACACATATGTTATACCTTAATCAATAAAGAAAAAAAAGGGGTTAAAATTAAATGTGAAAGTGATACCCTTCTTAAAAATTCCCTGAGCAGATAAAGGCATTTAAATCATGTAAATAAAACTAAATCTAGCTTATTTCATGAATATAAGTAAAACTTAACTTAGGTTATTTCTTGTAAATGACACTGATAATTATAAGCTTAACTTGTCTTCCTGAATAATGTTATACGATAATCACTTTAAACCATCCCTGCCATTTAAAAGCCTCCGTTGTAATAGCCAATCATTGTAAAGTTTAAATAACTTCCTCATCCTCACATTATAAGTCAACCTGATGCCAGGCCCCTGAGCTTCATACCAGTCTTAGGTCTCTAAGCTCCCAGTTTATCAACTGTTCTTATATGCACAGGAACTCTAAGTAAGATTTATTGATTTGGTGGTTTTAATGTTATTTTTTGGATTTTTTTTTACAGTAGTTTGATTATATAGAAAGGATCAATTATAAGGATATAATTGACAGAATTTTGACAGCAGCTTTTAAAAATTAAATTAAATGGGTTGACATTGGTTAATGAAAGAATATAGTTTTCAGGTATACAATTTATAATACATCATTTGCATATTGCATTGTGTCTCGGCCACCCAAAGTCTAATCTCCCATCACCATATGTTTGAACCCCTTTGGCTTTTGAGAGTAATAATAACCCAGGTGGTTATATTTTAGAATAGTTAGAAGGAAAGATCTAGTATTGCTTTTTATGACTGCAACAAAGAAGAATTTCAAGGGGTAGAATCTAATAGCATATGCTTTAAATCTGGGGGTCAGGATAGATAATACAGAAAATCATTTCTAAATGGTGAAGACTAGCAAGGAGATCATCTATGGTATAAGGAATGCTGCAGAGAAAATATACCATTGGAAAGAAGTCTAGAGCAAAGAGTGTTCTAGGGGAAAAGCAGATTTTAAGTCAGAGAAAGAAGTTTAAAGAACTGTTCTGAAAGGAATTTGAGAATACAGAGAACATTGCTGCCAGTAATCCACAAACTACAAAGGATTTAGGAGAAGGGTTTGAGGAGTTGAAAATGGTGAATGATATAGAAATTGTAGGAATGCACAAACTTTATGATGAAGGAAACTTTCTTTGGAATCTGGACTTCTTGTGATAACTGTAATAAAAAGGGATTAAAGGTATGATGGGATTAGACTTCATGGTCTCTTTAGTATGTACTAGAGGCCCAGTGCATGGGATTTGTGCACTGGTGGGAGGCATGGCTTGCGGGGATTGGCCCGCTGTGGGAGCATCTGCTCATCCTGGTCAGCCAAGCGGGCGCTGCCACTGTGGGAGTGTGCTGACCACCAAAGCGAAGCTCCCGCATTGAGCGTCTGCCCCCTGGTGGTCAGTGTGCATCATAGCTACTGGTTGGTCGTTCTGGTCATTCTGCCATTTGATCACTGGGCTTTTATTATATAGGACTAGAGGCCCAGTGCACAAAATTCATGCATGGGGGGTCCCTCAGCCCAGCCTGCACCCTCTCCAATTGGGGACCCCTTAGGGGATGTCCGACTGCCGGCAGTCGGACATCCCTCTTGCAATCTGGGACTGCTGGCTCCTCACCGCTCACCTGCCTGCCTACCTGATCATCCCAACCTCTCTGCCTGCTGCCTGATCGCCCCTAACTGCACTCCCCTGCTGGACTGGCCACCCCCAACTGCCCCCCCTCTACCAGCCTGGTTGCCCCTAATTGCTCCCCCCGCTGCCCTGGTCACCCCCAATGGCCTCCCCTGCAGGCCTGATCTCACTCACAACTTCCCTCACCTGCCAGCCTAATCTTGCCCCCAACTGCCCTCCCCTGCCAGCCTGGTCACCCCCAACTGCCCTCCCCTGCTGGCCTGATCACCCCTAACTGCCTCTGCCTCAGCCCCCACCACCATGGCTTTGTCTGGAAGGAAGTCGGACGTCCGGAAGATGGCCGGTTGACCCAGTCTAATTAGTATATTACCCTTTTATTACTATAGATAGTATCTATATATATCAGCCAAGCAACCGGAACTCCAGAACAACCAGAATGATTGTTAGCTATGACGTGCACTGCGGCCAGCCAACTGGCCCTATTGCGGGCAGCCCCTCCCCTGGATCCCACACACCGGTCAAAGGCAGGGCCAGCTGGCCAACCTCCCATGTCCCCTCCCCCCCACTGTCCAGGCCTGATCAGCCCTCATCGGGCGGGGGGGGGGGGGTCAGTCAGACCCAACCTGTACACAATTTGTGCACCAGGCCTCTAGTATAGCTATAAAAGCATGTACATATTAGGAATTTCATATATCATAGGATTTATTAGCTGGGAAGCCAATTTTGAGAGTGAGATCAGAGTGCACAACATTTGATCCCTAGGGGTAAAAACCTGTGGATGTGATGGGAGGAGACAAGATTGGATAAAAGGAGCAGTTTGGCTGTAATGCAGGTCCATCAAACAACCCAGCTGACTCCACTCTAACAACTGGAGCTGGATGGTCCATCAATCTTATCTAGAGTTGGAGAAGGTTCCAGACATTATGTTGCTCTCTTGCTCATTCATTGGATGTGGGGATGCCCTGGGAAGGGCGGTGTGATACTTTCTACTAGCAGTCAATAAGTGAAGAGGACTGACAGCCAAGGGCCATCAGCTGACAGGACTGTTAGCAGCCAAGGGAATGAATGAATGCATAGTTCAAGGGGAAATCTGGGTGGTGCAGCAGGGCATCTGACACAACTGATTTATCTTCCTTCCTCTTTCTTTCTCTTCTTTCTTTCTTTTTTTCTTTCTTTTTCTCTTTCTCTCTTTCATAGTATATATTTATTGTTCAAAGTATTACAGATGTTCCCTCCTCCCCCCCGCCCCACTTGATTCCCTCTACCACCATCCCTCATCATCCTCCTAGGCCTTCACCTCACTATTGTCTGTGTTCATGGGTTATACATATATGCATATAAGCTATTTGGTTAATCTTTAACCCCCCCACCCCACACCCCCCCCACACACATTCCCTTTTCCTCTGAGAATCCTCAGTCAGTTCCATGTTTCTGACTCTATTTGCTTGTCAAATTGTTTTATTTGATTCTACATATAAGTGAGATAATGTGATATAAGATAAATATCACATTATCTCACTAATATGTAGAATCAAATAAAACAATTTGACAAATTGAATGGCTTATGTCACTTACCATAATGCTCTCCAGATCCCTCCATGCAGTCTCAAAGGGTAAGAGATCCTTCTTTTTCACAGTCAGATAGTATTCCATTGGGTAAATGTACCACAGCTCTTTTATCCATTCATCTACTGATAGATACTTGGGCTGTTTTCAGATCTTAGCTATTGTAAATTGGGCTGCTATGAGCATAGTGAAGTACCAACTCACATCTGCCAGAATGACAACCATCAATAAATCAACATACAATCAGTGTGACAAGGATGTAGAGCAAAGGAACCCTAGTGCATTGCTGGTGGGAATGCAGACTTGTACAGCCATTATGGAAAACAGTATTGAGTTTCCTAAAAACAAAAAAAAAATGGAACTGACATATTTAATCATAAGGATTCTTTATTTGAGAATTGTGGAACCTGTTATAAATAAATTTATATCATTTTAATATTAGTATGCAAGATTAGCATACTTGAGAGTGTGAGGAAAACCATGAACCCTTAATTTTCATTAGCATATACATTTTATCAATCTTGGAATTAGAACTTATTTTATACTTCAAAATTATGATCAAGGCTTTTTTTCTTTTTCAATGTCTACATTTTATTCATGTAAGAATACTGCTGTAATATCCCTTAAAATGTTAAAAAACACACACAAAAAAACATTTGTGAGGCTAGAAAAAGGAGCTAATGTACACTGTGGGGAAACTATATCATTCACTAAAAGAAAGTCTAGACTAAAATCCTCATAAAATAAACCCAGACTCTACCTTTCATCACTTGAAACTATCAGGGTTTGTTGTTACTGATTCAAATACATGAGCTACCTTCCTAATCCTCAGTTCATTCCCATATAAACAATTACATCTAGCTTATTGCTATGAAAATTGTCATAAAAACAGTAGTGTCACACTTTAACAGCTATATTCACTTAATTTTCACATTTAACTGATTTGAAATAATGGGTGAAGCCAGACTAAGCTTTGAACAAAGAAAATGTATCCTAAAGTGCCACTAGACTTTTTTTTATGGGGATACATAAAAAATAAAGTTTGTGGTACAAAACTGGCAACAGTTGACAGATTGAAGGCACACAAATAAATAATTCTTGATGTTTGCGATTCCATTGCTACAAGTTATCAGCAGTGCCTGGACCAGAACAGTCATCGGTTTGAAAACAGGTATTGACAAAAAAATTATTCATTTCTGTAGATTCTTTTAAATTCTGAAAATGAACTGTATGATAATAAACACTGACTTTATAATCCTTCATTGTATTAGACTTTTGGGGAATAATATCCATAGTGGACTAGAGGCCTGGTGCACAAAAATTTGTGCACGGTGGGGTGTGTGTGTATGTCCCTCAGCCCGGCCTGTGCCCTTTTTCAGTCTGGGACCCCTCAGGAGACGACCACCTGTTGGTTTAGGCTCGCTCCCTGGGGGATTGGGCCTTAGCTGGCAGTCAGACATCCCTCTGGCAGCCCGGGAGCCCATGGAGGATGTCCACTTGCCAGAGGGGAGCAGGCCTAAGCTGCAGTCTGACATCCTTAGAGCTGCTGAAGAGGCAGGAGAGGCTCCCACCACCACTACCGCTATACTGGCAGCCATCAGCCTGGCTTGTGGCTGAGCAGAGCTCCCCCTGTGGGAGCGCACTGACCACCAGGGGACAGCTCCTGCATTGAGCGTCTGCTCCCTGGTGGTCAGTGTGTGTCATAGTGACCAGTCATCCCCAGTCTTTCTGCTGTTAGGGTCAGTTTGCATATTACCCTTTTATTATATAGGATAGAGGCCTGGTGCATGGGTGGGGGCCGGCTGGTTTGCCCTTCAGGGTGGGGGTCCCCACTGGGGTGCCTGGCCAGCCTGGGTGAGGGGCTGATGGCTGTTTTCAGGCTTGCCACACCACCTTTAGGGTGGGGGGTCCCCACTGGGGTGCCTGGCCAGTCTGGGTGAAGGGCTGAGGGCCGTTTTCAGGCTGGCCAAGCCTCCCCAGGGACAGAAGCTCCCAGCCTCTAATTTTTTTCTTTTTTTTTTTCCTGGGATTCATTTACCTTCTATAATTGAAACTTTGTGGCCTGAGGTGGAGCTCAGAGCCAGCCAGGGCTTGGCTTCCTCCATCGCCAGGAGCAACCCAAGGCTCCAGCTCCATGGCCATGGTCAGCTGAAAGCAGGTATCTGGGGTTTCTTTAGCTTCTATAATTGAAACTTTTTTGCTTTGAGTGTAGCTTAGAGCCGGCCGCAGCAGGCGGGGAACCTTGGCTTCCTCCATCACTGGAGCAAGCAAGCCTCTTGCTCATTCCAGCTTCGTGGCTGCCAGCCTCCATCTTTGTTGGCAATTAATTTGCATATCTCGCTGATTAGCCAATGGGAGGTGTAGCACAGGTATGGTCAATTATCATGTTTGTCTATTATTAGGTAAGATAATACATTTATGTTGTCACGTGATTCATATAAGATAAGGGTTTTTAAATAATTAAGGCACAGCTTTTTCTTGGTGTCAAGACATCTACATTTCTGAATAAAATACTTTGTTAGTCAGAAAACTACAGAATTAAAAAAAATATTTTGTCACATCTAAAAAGTAAATTTTCTCACTGCTTTCTGAATTAAAAATAAAATCTGGAAATCCTGCCACAGGGCTTCTTCTTTTCTTTTTTTTTTAAATTCACATTTATTTCGTATACCTGTCAAATGTGTTCCTTAACCATAGGCCCTTCTGAAGTACCAGGTGATGCTTCATGTGGAGGTAGCGTCTGCAAATGCTCTAGTTGTCCGGGCTACTTTCAGAAGGTGTTCTCAGGGTGTCATTCCCTGGCACTAACTATGTTGTGATATTTTCTGCATGTTGACCTCACAACCTACTTGATATGCAGAACACTTTGGTCTGTCTTCAAAATGTGCTGCTTAAGAGTGCCCTTGTCTCCTGTCCTCTCCCTTGATACAGTGTTGGAATGGTAGGTGCATTATTCTTCTTGATAGGTTTCTGAATTTCGTGATAGGCTCTATGAATTTGTATGCTCATTTTGAAATACAGTTCAGTCCTTCAACAGTCAATGACTAAGCTCACTGACATGCATTCTTGAGAGGAAAACTGTCTTACAATGTGTATGCTTATTTGAATTAGTGGAATTGCTCCATTTTTATTACTTTAACTGTACATGTTGCTGCATTCTGCGCCCCCCACCCCACCCCTTGTGCTTGCTTAGAAGCAGAAAATAATAGATACTGGGAAGCAAGTACCTGTATCTATAAAATGTTTTGTACAACATTTGGTTATCTCATTGATGTCCAACTGAACCAAATCACTATTGTTGAAATTGTCTTTAATTTTTTAAAATAGTTACTTGATGTTTCAGACTATAAATTTTTTTAAAAAATACATATACATTATATTCTAGTATATTTTTCTCTTAAAATTTTACTATAGCACACCTTGGGTTTTCTTTAATGCTATGATATATTTCTATTTATTTTAATAATTTATAGTCTACTTGCCTGTTTTCCAAATATGAATAATACCTGCAGGTGATGTAGTAAGCTAAATGGATGGCTGAGTGAATGAATGTATGAATAATTAATCAAATTATTGAATGAATGCATCTAGGCCAGTGATGTTCATCATAACATTACTATGTCAGTAGTTATCCCCTTCGCTAGGTGAGCTCTCTATGAGTTTTTATAAGTATTTGAGCCAATATTTGATTTCATGTTGCCATCATTTTAATAAAAAATATTTTGAAATGATTAGTACAAATAGCTTTAGCAGGAGCTTTGAACTACAGGCAGCATTTCCTCTCTGCTTAGGAAGTTCAGCAGGCATCCTTCTGACCTTGAAGTCTGGTGGGAATGTCTACCCTCTTAAGGAGAAATGCAGCTGGAATTCATGTAGCGGTTAATACAGGGCATCGCCAATTTAATTAGTGTAACCACTTGAGTCCTGCTGAATAAGCCTAGTACATGGGGTTAATCACTTATCAGTGGGAAAGGATTAGGCATGTGCAGGTACAGCGCTGTCATCCAGTAGGTGATAATCTGAGCTGTGTGCTCTGTCCTGCCCGCTGGGTGGCAGAGCCAGTGAAGCATTCAGGAGCTGAATTTTCCTGGCTGCTTAAATGACTCACATACTACTCAGGACAAATTAGCCTTGAGGTTCCTTCTGCAATGGTTCCTTAAATGAATGCATCTTTTTCTTTCTTTCTTTCTTTTTTTAAGATGGATTTTCTCCCAGATTTGTAAAGGCACTCATTTTACTTTCTTCATTTTCCTTGTAAGGAAATAACTGATGATTCATGTTGACCCCTAGAGGAATGTTCAATAGGACCTTTTCATTGGTATTTAATTCCTGGCTGTCACCAAATGCTAATATAATAATAAATTTTAATTACTGGAAGACTACCGGATTTCCTAAATCATTCCTTAACACTATTTTTTTTATAATATACAAATTTTGGAAAATATGGCAGCCTTTTATGTTTATTGAATCATTTCATTGAGAGTTGTGTGGTTAATCTGGAGAGTCTCTGATAATAAGGAAAGGCTGCTACTCAGACAAGAGTACGAAATATACAGCTGACCAACTTCAGAACAGTTATAAGATATAAATACTAACACAAACATCATGATTAATTTTAAAAGACTGGTTTATATTTAATCATAGTGATTCTTTATTTGAGAATTGTGGAACCTGTTATAAACAAATTTATATCATTTTAATATTAGTATGCAAGATTAGCATACTTGAGAGTGTGAAGAAAATCATGCACCCTTAATTTTCACTAGTGTATACATTTTATCAATCTTGGCTGTGAGAAAGATTTTTATCTATGTGATAATTTTGTCAAGAATAGATAATTAATTGGAAATAAAGTTTGTGATGTTACATATTAGACCCAACTAACCTTTTGTTCAGATCCTCTTTGACAGAGAATATTGTCTGTAATTAGAAATATTTTATGTCTTGAATATGATACACAGTCTTTCTGGGTTTTCTTACTTTGTCATACAAATAGAATAAAGAAGAAAATCTTACCCTTTGAGACAGCATGGATGAACCTGGAGATTATTATGCTAAGTGAAATAATCCAGTCAGAGAAAGACGTATACCATATAATTTCACTTATATGTAGGATCTAATGAGCAAAATAAACTAACAAACAAAAAGGAAATAGACTTATAGATAGAGAACAGACTGACAGCTGTGAGAGGGGAAGGAGTAAGGGTGCTGGTTAAAAACGGTGAAGGGATTAAGAAACAAAATCCTCATAGAATGGCTATTTCCAGAAAGAAGGAGAGTAAGGTGAAGTAGAAGAGGGTAAAGGGAGGAGAAATGGTGATGGAAGGAATATTGACTTTGGGTGGTGAACACACAATACAATATGTTATAGATGATATATTATATAATTATATCTCTGAAACCTATATAATTTTATTAACCAATATTACTCCAATAAACTCAATTTTTTAAAAAAGAACTCATAGTTAAGTAATGGAATTTTTCACTTGAAATAAAAATGAATTCTGGTTGATTGTCCAATATTCATTTATTTACCTCTCAACTATAGACATTAAACCTGACCTTCAATATTTCCTCCATGGTCACTGTAAGTTACATGTCATCATATGACTGTGAACAAGGAAAAGTGAGTAGAAATAATGTGTGTCACTTTTGAGAGGAAACATTCTATTGCTGATGCTTGGTTTTTCCACCTTCATTTCCTTGCTACTTCAACTGGGAAGGCCACATATTATCTTTGATCTAATTACAGTATGGTGGGGCCTCCCTCATCCTGAATCACTGACTTACTACTGAGAAAGCTGTTACCTTGGTCAGAATGTCTGTTACTTAACAGACATTAAGTTCTAAGAAATAAACCTTTTTTTTAAGATGATAAAACTATTGGGATTTTGTATGCATATTACTTCAGCACACCATATCCTATTCTGACTGATAAACTATCAACTCTCTATTTAAATGAAGCATTTTATTCTGCTTGGAAAAATATGCAATTGTTAGCACAATTGAGAAATTGTATTAGGAAATATTATCTGGATCCATTTTTTATCTGGACCCATTTTTTAAAAATACATTTTATTTATTTTTTACAGAGAGGAAGGGAGAGAGATAGAGAGTTAGAAACATTGATAGAGAAACATCAATCAGCTGCCTTCTGCACACCCCCTACTGGGTATGTGCCAGCAACCAAGGTACATGCCTTTGACCGGAATCGGACCTGGGACCCTTCAGTCCGCAGGCTGACGCTCTATCCCCCGAGCCAAACCAGCTAGGGCTGGGCCCATTTTTAACTGAAAGAAATATGGCTCCTATTGTTTAGAGTTATATATATTACCGATATTTAAGCATGTCAAACATTTTTGAATGCTATTGCTTATAATATTAACTACCTTGGAATGTGACAAATATAATAATGCTTCATTAACCATCCTCTGCAATTTAACTTGAATGTACCTACTTCTTGTTTTTAAAACTCTAGTTCCTTTTTTAAAATTTATCTTTAATGTTGAAAGTATTACAGATGTCTATTTTTTTCCCCATTGTCTCCCTTCACCCAGCCCCCACTCTCTCCCCAGGCCTTCACCACATTATTGTCTGTGCCCATGGGTTATGCAGATATGCATGTAAGTTATCTGGTTAATCTCTTCACACCCCTTCCCTCTGAAACATGTCAGTCTGTTGCATGCTTCAATGTCTCTGGTTCTATTTTTTTCATCAGTTTAGTTTATTCATTAGATTCCACATATAAGTGCGATCATGGATACTTGTCTTTCTCTATCTGGTTTATTTTCACTTAGTATAATACTTACCAGATCCCCCATGCTGTCTCAAAGGGTAAGAGATCTTTTTATATATTTAGTTGAAAAACAGATTTCATTAAATTAAGTTGATTCTTGGTGATTTTTCACTAGATGAACTTAATCTCATTCATTCATTCATTCATTCACTATTCATCAATGTTTTACTGAGATCCTCTTGTGTATCAGGATGTGTCTGTGACTTGACATAAAACAGTGGAAAAGATTGACAAAGTCTAACTTCCTGTGCCTGTGTGACAAAGTTGCCTTTGCAAATCAGAGCTGTGCGAATGGTAATGCAAGTGCCAGAGAAGGACTGCCCACATTGCACTCACACATATTTAGGCAGCATGATGCCATCCATTTCTCTTTACTTGTCCATTAAAACATGTGTTTTTCTATACACTGCATCTCCATACATGGCACAAAAGCATTCTAGATGCCTCACCATCCTTTGTAGGCAAGGTTTTATGTAGGCAAGGAGTAGATATGATTTTGGAAGGCTTTTAGTATTCATTTTCTACCCATCACCTAGATAAAACTGAAATTCCATATTAAAAACATGCTTTCAAGGGCCTGTATTACTATGTCTATATTGAGTCATTTCCTGACATTCCCTTCCTTGAATTTAATTCAATTATAAGATCACACTTTCTGTAGTCTCCTTTTCCATTTGACTGTCTTCAAGTTACCACTTGTGTATAATTGTTGTAAGCCTTTTGTCACCCTTCCTCCCCAAGCTCACGTTGAAGTACTCTTCCAGGGAAAGCTTTGCTTAACCAATCAGGTAGATCTAGAATATTTTGCTATGCTGCCTTTGTCCCCTGAGTACACCTTTATAAGACTAATATTTAAATGAACTTATTTATCTGCTTAAATCATTTTAGGTTATAAGAATTTTAGAAAAAAAATTCCTAAGTTATCTTAATATTTTTTTGTAAGAAGAAGAATAATACCTAGAAATGACTCTGCCAAATAACATTTTGAATCATTGCTTGATAAAAAGTCCTTGTTATGTTAAAGGAAAAATATCTGGGTGCAATGGATTAAGAAGTCACAGTTAATCACACATATATAGAATCTCCAACATAACCAAAAGACACCTTGCTTTTACCAAGTCCTATTATACTTTACAAGATTCTATAATTGGGGGTGGAGAGAAGACATATTGCAATGATATGTTCTGAAGTTTGCATTCAATCTTTCTTATAATTTTAAGTTTTTGAGAACTTAAATTTTGTGTTCTGCCAAACTGGATAATAATAGCATCTAACTTGCATACCAGAGCTCATAGTTAGATGTGAAATATATGTGAATCAAACTTTTAATATTGAACATATCTTTTAAAAATATTTTTATTGATTTTAGAGAGGACAGGAGAGAGAGAGAGAAACATCAATGATGAGAGATAATCATTGATTGGCTGCCTCCTGCACTCCCCACACTGGGGACTGAGCCTACAGCCCTGGCATGTGGCCTGAAGGGAATGGAACCATGACCTCCTGGTTCATAGGTCTACACTCAACCACTGAGCTATGCCAACTGGGCTAAACATATATTGACATATGTAAACATTTATAACATTTAGAAGAATGTATGTTTATCTAGAACAATAAGAAATAAAATACAGGGGAGGGAAAAAGTAGCTTTACTGTTGTGAGTACATGAAGCACATAGTTTATGTCTTGTGTTATTATTTAGCTATTAATTATTGTATTATTTGTCTTCTTATTATTAATGTTTTATCTTGTATCCTTGCTTATTCTTTATCTTTTAGGTAATAATGGTGGGTAATTTAACCTACCTTTACCCACCCCTGTATTATGTAAATTTAATATTATACTCATTCATGTCATTGCTAATTCCAACATATATATGTATCTACCTCTACTAAAATTATTTCTAATAATATTTTCTATCAGTTATTTAATTAAATATCTCTCTCTCTCTCTCTCTCTCTCTCTCTCTCTCTATATATATATATATATATATATATATATATATATATATATCCAGGACAAATATTTTAATGGTCTCCCATCAAGTGCTCAAAATAAATATAATTTAGGTAGCCATTAACATGTTTGTTGCTCTGGCCAGTGTGGCTCAGTTGGTTGGAGCATAGCATAGTCTCATACACTGAAAGAATGTGGGTTCAATTCCAATCCAAAGCACCTACCCTACAACTTATGCCAGCTACTGCAATAGTGACCAATTCTGCACAGATTTTTCTCAAATTTTACAGCTGTTCAATTTTATAGCGCCTCACTTTTGATCTGTACCACAAAATCTTACTTTGTAGAACCACAAACTTTTCATCTATGCTCTCTTTAATACCATGATGACATGCCTAAGAAGAACTAAAGAGCATTATGAATGTGCGACTTAGACTTGCAAGGGCCAATGCAGTATATCTTGTGAGCCAATCCCTAATGGACAAGCCAACTCTAGGCTTTCTTACTCCAAACAAGGTTGACTATATAGCCTCAGCCAATCAGATATTTCCTATTAGTCTCTTCCTAGTCTCTTCCTTGTTCTTTATTATATATATATATATATATCCCTAATATGCAAATAGACTGACTGGCAGAACAACCGAACAACCAGTCACTGTGATGTGCGCTGACCACCAGGAGGGGCACGTGGAACACTGTGGGCGTCGGCCACAGCAGGATGGTGGAGCAGGTGAGCGGGGTCGTCAGACTAAGGCAGGGCACCGGTCGCTGTCATCAGGGTAAGCTTCTGGTGGTTACTCAGAATTCTTTGCTCCTGCGTGCTGTGGTTCTGTCTGGTGCTCTCACCTACTGCCGGCGCCCAGCACTGGTCCCTATTGCTCAGTGCCGTTAGTGGGTGTGAGCAGTGGCTGCTGGCCCTGATCACCCCTGAGGGCTTCTCTACCTCTCCCTGCTTCTGAATTTCAATCAGGGAAGCAGCCACTGCTCACACGTGCTGATGATGCGGGCCCTAATCACTCCACACCATCAGTGGATGCGAGCGTCTGGAAGCAACAGTGGTGGGAGAGGGACTGCTGGTAGACAGGGGATTGGGGTCATGGCAGGAGTGGGGGCCTGGCGGGGGCACACAGGATGGGCTGAGACCAGACCCTGAGCCCACCACAGCCTTACGGCCCAGAGTTCCTTTCAAGGTGCACAAATTTGTGCACTGGGTCCCTAGTATTAAATAAACAAGGAAACAAAACACTTCTTGCTTCCTCTCTTGTTGGATGAGGTCATTGAGAGGATGAAACTGCTTGTTGACCTGAGAGTTGGCCCTGGGCAATTCAGGATCCTAAGGGTTAAAAATTCTAATTAATATATGCAATTTAAGATATTAGAAATAATAAGGGAAACATCTCTTGAAGGGAAATAGAAGGTGCTTTTGGTATGAAAAGGTATGCGGTATGAAGATATGTTTTTGTTAAAGGAAAAATAAAGTAATATTGTCCTGAAATAAAACAACTGATTTTTTCCAAAATGAGAAAAACAAAAACAGAAAAATGTATAGGAAAAGACATATTACATGCATTAATCAATGGGAAATATATTGTGTGTTCTGTAACAGGACAGAATTTAATACTCTGGCAAATACTTGGAGAAATAGTGAAAATATATTAGTCAGTTGGCAATTGTAGTCTTATAAAGAGTGACAGCCCATACTAGGTGAAAAGTGATAAAAAGGATCTGATTGATAGACATGCTAGTGTGTATATGCTACACAAGGTAAGAAAACTTATCAGTTGACTATATTATCTTGGATGGGAAAAGAACACTTTGTGTATACCAAAGTAAAGAATTTAGTGTTTAAGGTACAAATGCATCCATATATATAAATGTTTCCTTAATTATTTTAATAATTATATAATGTTATATATTAATTAAATATAACTATTTTAATAAGTAGAACTCCTGTCATTGTGTTTAAAAGTGGGTATATTATTTTACCACCCGCTAATGATGACATTACTGCTATTAACTTGTACCTAGCAAATCAGAAAATTATAATCAGGATGGTAACAAATATTATATTTGATCAGGTAGTTGGTACTTTAAGGATATAGTATATTTATATAATGAAACATGTGCAAGGTGATGACAATTCCATTTGTGGCACTTTAAATAAAATAAATTCATACCAAGGAAAGGAAAGATTTTAGCCAAAAGGATCATTGCCAAGTGGGGAGAGGAGGCAATTACAATAGGATGAATACTCCAACCATAAATTGTAAAGGTCAAATAGAAAAGGACTTCTTTCTTTCTCTCTTTCTCTCTTTCTCTCTTTCTCTCTTTCTCTCTTTCTCTCTCTCTTTCTTTCTTTCTTTCTTTCTTTCTTTCTTTCTTTCTTTCTTTCTTTCTTTCTTTCTTTCTTTCTTTCTTTCTTTCTTTATTTCTTGAGCAAACAAGGCTAGAAAGAACCAGGTGTGGCTGAGTAGCTGATGTCGATATGGAATTTTTGTACTGGAACCCGGATTCTTTGTTGCCGGAATTGAAGAATGAATCCATAGACAGATAGTGGTATAGCAAAGGTGGAGATTTATTGAAAAATAAGTACAGATGCCCACATGGGGAGAGGGAAAGAGTCCCATAGAATGTACTCCCAAGTAGGGAGGAGGAAAAAGGTCCCACTGAGTTCCTTTTCCCTATGGTTTATAAAGGCTGCAGATCCTGGTGCCTTGATATCCCATCTGATTGGTCACTGTTCCCTTAGACTGGTTACTGTAGTAACTCCTGGGCTCAAAGGTTGAACCTCACATGGGACATGTGAGGTTCTCTCCCCCTCCTTCCTTATTGTTTTTCTATTCCCTTTGGGCTTTCTTCTTCTCCCTCTGAATGAAGGGCTTCTTTCTTTTTATTTTGTAAATACAGATCTTTTGCTGTTCCCAGCTCCCCCATTCTATGGAAATGTACCTTCTGCTGCTCCATAGCCCTGTGCTTTCCTTCATGGTCCCCTTAATTTCTAAAATTTTCTAAACCTCTCCTATCTTACCCCTAAAATTCCTGTTTTAATGTTATTAGACAATTAAGCAAGAAATGTCTTTCCTTGAGGTCAGTGGATTATTTGGAGGGCCTTTAAGTAGCAGCCCTTATGATTTCCAGTGCTCAAAGATGGGGCTAAATTCTGGGGTCTGTGGACAAAGGGAAGCTCAACTAAAATTTGGTCAAGTTAGATATTTTGTCCAGATTGGTATGTGGGTTAAGCCAATTCAGCTAATCATTTATGAGGAAAAAGTTGTTATGTTTTTCTGGGCATTATAGCAAGTCTCCTAGTTTCTTGGTCCTTTAATCACAGGCAGTAACTTATTTAATTTTCCTGTACAAACTTGGGTTTAAAATGGAAAGGAGTTCTTAGGGGTAAAATAGGCAGGTTTACGGAGTTTTAGGAATTAGGGGGCCCATGGGGTAGAACAGCAGGGCTGCAAAGCTGGGAGCGGCCAGGAGGCACACATTCACAGAACAAGGGGGCTGGGAGCTGCCCAAAGGTAACATTCACAGAGTAAAGGGAGAGGGAACCACTCACTCCAGAATAAAGAGGAAGGCCACAGGGAGTATAAGAACAAAAGGGAGGAAAAGAGGGGAACCCCACCTGGGGTTCGAGCTCTGAAGCTGCTATAGTGACCAATCAGAGGGGCTATCAGGACACAAAGAACTGCAACCTGTATAAACCTTAAAAAGAGGGACTTAGTGGGCTACCCCTTTGGAACTCCCTCCCCACGTGGGAATCTGTGCTTGTTTCCCAATAAATGTCCACCTTTTCCTATACCACCTTTTGTCTGTGGCTTCATTATTCGAATCCACCTGGACAAGAACCTGGGACATCACCTTTGCATCCTGCCCAGAGGAAAAACCATGCATTCCAGTTTAATTTTTGCATTTCAAAATTTAAACACCCACACACAAATACATACATACAAAGATTTACCTAATGCTTAATATGGGGGTAGTCTGAGAAATGCATGCTTAGCTGTTTTGTCACTGTGCATGCAACATAAAGTGCACCTACCAAGCCTACATGGTATTGCCTATTACACACCTAGGTTATATGGTATTACTTGTAGGCTACAACTTCATACAAAAGAACACAGGATTAAATCAAGGACAAGAGAAAATGATGCATTAAAGAGACATAGTAAACATGAGATGTACATGGTTGCTCTTAGTGTAACATGGCATACTCTATTAAAACAAACTTTTTATAGATAGAAAGTGTACTCTAAAATAATAATAAAAAGGTATAGTATAATCAATACATAAACCAGTAGCACAGCAATTTGTTATCATGATTGAGTATTATATACTGGACATAACTGCATGTGTTATACTTTTATAAGACTGGCAGCACTGTAGTTTTGTTTGCACCAGCACCACCACAAACCATGTGAGTAATGTGTTGCACTACAACATTATGATAGCTACAATGTCACCAGTGATAGGAATTTTTCAGCTCCATTATAATCTTATGGGACCTCCATTATGTTTGCAGTAAACAGTCTCTCCTAGTGTGTAGATACAGACTCATTCCTGTTAGAACAGACTAACAGATTCCAAAAACACAATCTGAAATACAGAACATAGCAACAGCTAATGTCAAAATGGCAGGAAATGTACCAAAACACAATGAAAGTCATTGAAATGGAACATATGTTCAAAAACAAACTTATCCTATGAGATTATTTCTGATCATTTGAGAGTATGCTGCATGAATTGTGTATCTTAGCTGGTAGCTAATGAAATATATATTTTAAAACCCTGCTAAAATAGAACTTACATAAAGACAGGAAAATTAAGGGTATTCTAACTTCAATTAATGCCTTTAATAAATTAGAACCTTTAATACTTAGTGGTGTTCAATTTTTCTGTGACTTGCTTTGAAAAATATTGATATCTGGATTCTAAAAATAATTGTCCTGTGTTCTAACCCAATAGTTCTGTTGTAATTGAAGAACATGCTTTGAATTATTTAAAAACTCTTACATTTATTGAGACTTTTTTATTGGCACCAGCTGTCTACCACAGTGAATTAACAATGTGCACTTAAAAAGAATGTATATATTGTGTTCTTGTTGGATACAGTGTACTATGTATACCAACTAGTTAAAAAGAAATTCCTGTTATATGCTGAGTGTTTGTGCACCATCCCTTCAGTTTACATGTTGAAACCCTAACCCTTCAGGGTGGTATTTGGAGAAGAGACCTTTGGGAGGTGATTAGAGTTAGGTCAAGTCATGAGGCTGAAGGTCTCACGATTTGATTAGTTCTTTCATAAGCGGAAGAGAGGGGGATTGTTCTTTCCTTACCATGTGAGGACGATGTGAGGAGATGGCCATCTGCAAGGCGACAAAAGAGATCTTACCAGGACATGACCATGCTGTTACCCCCAGTTTGGACTTCTATCCTCCAGAATTGTGATAAAATTAATTCCTGGTATTTAAGCCACCCAGTCTATAGTACTTTTTATAGCAGCTAGAACTAATATATTCACATCATAACAATATATATGCAACCTATTATACAGATTATATAATAAAGATCATTGAAATAGTTTATAACCCAGGATTATTATTGGTGAGTATACACATACCTTAGTCTATATATGCATATCTATACCTCTTTCATCCAATCAATAGATTTATAATTCATAATTGTATAAATTCTTTATATAATTATATAATATCTATTATTCTTAATATACTTAGCAATTACCTACAATATCATAAATAAAGATTAGTAGAAATTATTTTTGTATTTAAGCAAAATGAATAAACAATGTGTTTATTTTTAGATGGTACATCAATTTTTCAATGAAATTATCTTGAAATCAGTAATAATTTCCACTTGATTTCTAACCATAAGAATATCATTGACAAAAACGAACTTACATTATAAGAAATAAATCTAAAAATTACAAACACAATTCTGCTACTTGCTAATTTCTTTGACCAAATTACACAAAACACAAATATCAAATTTCTAAATTTCAAAATGGAAATTAGTTATAATTTTACATATTCCACAATGTAATAAGAAAGAATAAAGGTAGATAGTAAATATTTGTGATAATTACCAAATTTCCCCTAACATCTCCCTTACTCTTTCTTCCCTCTACTTAGCTCTATATTCAATGTTCCAGAGAGATATTTTGATATAACAAAACTACAAAAGAGGGAAAATAACTTTACTGAAGTTGATTATTGAAACTCAAACTATAATCATACATGAAGAGGAATTTTGAGCTTTTGCCGCCTGAAACACTAGCATAGGGAAAAAGGTAAGGGAGACAATCATTCGCAATGTCTTCACACCAGCTTCTCAGCTAGTATTTGTGAATTTGAGAATGAGAAGATTCCCGCTGACTTCTCAACTGGAGACAATGTAAAGCAGCAGCCCCATTACTCAAACACTCCACTCAGTATAACACTGGAGCTGCAATTAATGCAGACTTCAGGAGGTCTCTAGATCAGAAGGGCAGAAGTAACTTAATGGAAAGGAAAGAACAGAGGAAATTTTCTGTACACAGAGATGATCATATAATTGGGGAGAAAGATATGAGCATCTGAAAGGAGTCTTGTGACTATAGTAAGGACCTCCACATTTAGTTTTGCTTCTTATTTACTGCATTTATTTGGAAGGCGCCTTTAACATCATAAACTAAATCTCAAGTAAGGATTAAATTATAATATAAAAAAGGTTGGAAAATGATAAATGGTGGTATCAAAGGAGTGTATGTTTCTGTGAGGTCAAATAATTAATGGAGTTTGGGCATGAGCAGAAAAGATAAATGGTGGCTGGGGAGTGATATACCTAAAATTCTGTTACTGTTAATAACAGATTCTCTGGCATAACCATGGGCATAAATAAATGGAAATAGTATGAGGGGGAGGAAGAAAACAAGGGTGAGGGAGAGGAAAAGAGAATGAAAAGATTAAGAAGAAGAAAAAAAGCCAGGATTTTGAAATACAAATTAGATTAAAAACTGTCAAGAATTATGAAGAAGTACTATAGAAAATGATAATGAGCTAGGGATAAAATTGTTGGTCAAAAGGGAAAATGACCCAGTTTTGTTTGTTTTTTTCTGATGAATATTCAGGATGGCTTTAGTACATTGTAATAAATTGCATATTTACTATTAATTGAAACTAGAGGCCCGGTGCTAATAGGATGTGAATATAGTGGTTAAAGTTTCCAGAGATACAGGTTATTTCCACTGTTTTATCTTTCCTTTTTAACAAGAGAATGTCATATTGTAGATAAGGATTATCCTATCTAAGACTAGAAAAAAAATGTTCAGGAAACTAGGAATAAAGCAGAAAAATTAATAAATCTTAGAAAGGATATATTTGAAAACCCAAAGAGTTAACATAAAATTTTATGATGGTTATTTTTCCTTAATATGGGGAGTGTCCAATCTTTCCACTTCTATTTTGTTGAAGGTCTTAACCAATGGATTATTTAAAGAATGCATAGTATTAGAATTGTAAAGAAATAAATTGCATTGTTTCATTCACATATAATAAAAATTACACCCATAGAACATCCAGTAGAATCTATAAACACATTGAAAAATCCAAAGTAAGTTTAGCAAGACCAATAGATATAAGCTCCATATAGGAAAGTTGATTATGTTTCTATATAGAAGAAAGAAAGGATTGTAAAATGGCTCTTGGGGATGTAGTGACTAGATGAGAGCAAACCAGACTTTCTAGGATGATGGGGACATTCTATTACACCTTTCACATGATGGACCACAGGTGGAGGCATTTGACAGAAGTCATTGATGTTATTTTACATTTAAGATAAACTCATTATCTGTGTAATATAGCTCAATTGTTTTAAAAAGAAAAATTTTAAAAATCAGCCTAATAAAATAAGTTAATATTAAATAAAGCATTGTACTAAACATGTAAAAAATAGATTAGAAGTTAATGATATCATTTACAATACCAGGAGATAAAATAAAATATTTTGGTTTAAATTTAAAAATAATATTCAAGAATTAAATGAAAATAATGCTAAAATTTTTTCTAACCAAGGTGAAAGATTTAGGTAAATCAAAATATATATCATGTACTTATTCGTTATATATACACATTCACAAACATCAGAACTTGACAAAAAAAAAATACTAAAGCTCATCTTCCTGCAAAAGTAAATATGTAAGTATAGGCCGCAATGAGGATAATACTGGCATATATCTGGATATTAAAAGGGAATATTAAACCATTACAAGTGGATAGAAACATTTCCATGTGCCGCAATAGTTTATAGAATAATATGATTAGACAGTGTTTTTAAAATCAATTATATAACACAGTCTTATGTATTGATAATACATTTTAGGTAACACCATGTTTTACATTAGATCGCCAGAGCTTATATTTAATGGCTACATACTCCCACAATTAACCAACCTCTCCCTGTTTTCCCCACCACTCTCCATACATTGGCAACCAATTTTCTATTCCCTGTTTCTATAAGTTTGACTTAAAAAAATTCTACATGTAAGTGCCACTGTGCAGTATTTAGCTCTCCTGTCTGGCTTATTTCACTCAGAATGGTTTTATCAAGTTCTACCTATCCATGTTGTCACAAATTACGGGATTTCCTTCTTTCTTATGGCTGAATAACATTCCATTGTTAATATACACCACACCTTCAGGATCCATTGATGTGCACTTAGGTTATTTCCATATTTTGGCTACTATAGGTAAAAAAGTTTGTTCAAATGTTTACAAAGTGTGGTAAGCTAGATAATTCTCCACCAAAGATGACCGTATTTTAATTCCTGAAACTTTTAAATGTTGTCTTATATGTCAAAATGAACTTTCAAGGCACAACTTATTTAAATATATTGATATTTTCTGGGTTTTCCAGGTGAATCCAGTATAATCACGGGGTGTTTGTAAGAGGGAGGAAAGAAAATTAAAGCGAGTAGTAAGAAATGAGACCATGGCCCTGGCCAGATGGCTTGGTTGTTTGAAGCATCGCCCAGTATAGCAAAAACCTTGTGGGTTGGATTCCCAGTCAGCACACATACCTAGGGTCAGATGCAGCAGGAGCACTGCTGCTCTGAGTTGCTCTGAGTCCATATGTTCTTCTAAATTCTTCCCGACTATGCCAGGGCAGGTCTTCTCAAACCCGGCCCACCGTGCAAACTGTTGGGAACTTAGTCCACGTTCTTCCTTTAAACTCTGCTCACTAGTTACAGGTGTTGGGTTCGAGCCCCCCTGCCTGGGGCTGGACCTCCTAGGACGCCGGGTCTTAGACAGAGAAGCCATGAGAAGTTGTGGGTGTATAAGAATGAGTCTTTATCACGGAAGCCAGTGGCCACACAGCCATCAGACAGCACAGTCCTTTAAAACAAAGTCCATACAGGCAGGCAGCCAGACACTGGCTGGTTAACATGTGCATCTTTCCCACAAAGCAGCATTAGCCTCTGTGCCGGCAGCTGTTATCTGAGCAGCTGCATGCTGCCCTCTAGACTCACCACCTCTCATCCTAGCAGTACCTAAACTCTGCCTCAGCACCGTCTCCTGTCTCCCGTGCCCAGCACACTGGTTGGTTAACATGTAGCTATATCTGAGCTCTCTATGAGCTCTTAGCCTTACATCGTAGCAGTACCAGCTCTTAGCTCCACCTGAGCCCTCCTCTCTGCTGCACACATAGGAGCTATGTTCTCTGTGCCTACTGCCTCTCTCTCTCTCTCTCTCTCTCTCTCTCTCTCTCTCTCTCTCTCTCTCTCTCTCAGCTCTCTAGCCTCTGATTCTCTAGCAGACTCCTGGTCAGTAACCTGTATATTACTCCAGAGACAGAAGGCTTCTTGTCAATAGTGACATCAATCCTTTGGGTTACAGAAGGGCACAGCATTCCGTGAGTTCACTGTGGTCTTGCAGCTTTCTATGGTATTTGGCCTTGGGCACCCAGATTGGGCTCATGCTCTAAGCAGCCTTGGCCATTCTGGTGTATTGCCAACAAGACTGTAGTGTGGTTCCCACACATCTAGGTTGCGATCCCTGGTCGGGGGTGTAGGAAAGGCAACCAATAGATGTTTCTCTCTCAGAACTCTCTCTCTCTCTCTCTCTCTCTCTCTCTCTCTCTCTCTCTCTCTCTCTCTCTCTCTCTCTCCCCTCTCCCTTTCTCACTAAAAATCAATAAATATATCCTCAGGTGACGATTACAGAGAGAGAGAGAGAAAGATCATGGAAGCAAGGATAGGAGAGATGTAAGGAAGGTTCCAAATTCAGATGACCACTGAAAGCTTAAAAGGCAGCAAGTAGATTCTCCCCTGAAGGAATGCAGTTTGGCACTGCCTTGATTTGAGATGGCTGACCTCCATAACTGTAAAAGAGCAATTCTTTGTTTTTTAACTACTAAGTATATGGTAATGTGCACAGCAGTAGTAAAGCAGCCATAATAATTATGGTTATTATTTATTTCTGTGTGTAGATTACAATAAACACTTTAAAAAGGAATATACCTCAAGAAATTATGGCAAAATTTGCAACTTTGACAAAGCATATGGTAGTAAGCATACTGTTTATTACACTCTTTTCTATTATTTTCAGAGAATGTTTTATATTAAAAGGATGCAATTATGTATCTTAAATAAATTCTATTGAGAAAAAGGGAAAATTTATGATAGAGAATAGGATAAATAATCTTATGTATTGTTGTCAGGATCAGGAATATCTCTTTAAGAAATGACAGTCAATGGGGGAAAAAAGGAGACATATGTACTACTATTTGTAATACTTTAAACAAGAAAATAAAATTTAAAAAAAGAAATGACAGTTAAGTTGGAGGGATAGCGGAAACACATTTGTTAAATTAAGAATGAAAAAATCTAATATTTATAGGAAGTGATGTGAAAAGTAAAGCATGACCAATATAAAAATGAACAGATTATCAAGGGCCAGATAACATTGGGCTTTGCAGACTGTAGTAAGATATTTGAGTTTATTTAAAATGGGTTGTGAAGTCATTGGAGAGTTTTAAACAGGAAGAAGAGTGTGTGACTTATATCCTAT
Source organism: Myotis myotis (assembly GCF_014108235.1). Taxonomy (NCBI): domain Eukaryota; kingdom Metazoa; phylum Chordata; class Mammalia; order Chiroptera; family Vespertilionidae; genus Myotis; species Myotis myotis. The sequence goes on from NW_023416335.1 coordinate 75,950,242, forward strand.
AAATTAGTATACCTGATAAGTGCCGCATTGTATATGAAGTGTGGTGAACCATGGATGGAATTTAGAAGTCTAATTAAGAGACAATGGAGGCTGATACAGGAATGTGGCAATGATGGTGAAAAAAAATCTGGGCACATGTGAAATATTGGACAGGCTTTGCTGTTGGATTAGATATGGGACTGAGGTAATGGACCAGGAATATCTCTCCTGACAATCCTGGGTTCTTCATTCTTTAATAAAAATATAAGTGAAGCATTTTACTTATTTATGATTATATTTTGCTTTTAATTGAAAATTAGGAGTTTCATTTTTATTTTGCTTTTCTTTATTTACATCATTTAATTTCTTTTTAAAAATTATATCATTTGCTACACATTTTAAACATAATTTTTTCATGTATTTTGCCCCTGCCACTTGTTTATTCTAAAAGGTCTTTAATAAACAAATGTTGATTGCCTGCAGCTCTCCAAGAGATATGAAGGTAACTTCAAGCCTTCTTCCCTGCTTAGTGGAACCACTCATTTTTAGTTGATGGTTTGGGGGATCATTTGAAGCTTCAATTTTATTCTAAAGTGACAATTTTTTAATAGATATAATGAATAAATTATATGAAAGTTATACTAAAATTTAATAACAAAATTTCTTCTTATAATTATTTACTAGAGGAGTCTCATGTTTCCTGTTAATTTTAAAATTAGATTGTTTAAAATAGCACTATAAATTTAAAAATGTTCAATGTAATGAAAATATTTTATAAATTTTAAATAATACATATGAAATTGTTTTTATCATTTTTTAAAATTAAATTTATATTGTTGAAGTATTACATATATCCTCTTTTTTCCCCATTGAACCCTTCTAGCTACCCCAGTCCCCTGGTCCAGGACTTCCCCACCCTAGTGTCTGTGTCCATGGATTATATATGCATACAAGTTCTTTGGTTGATAGATTCCCACCCACCCACCCACCCAAAATTTTTTTCAATATATTATCAAAAAATTCTAGGTATGTCATACCTGTCATATTTCTATGGCATTTGTCTTTATGACTTTAAATTCATAGAAACTTTATTTCCTACTAACATGTATGTTAATTTCTGAAGTATTTTGTCAGTATTTTCCATATTGTTAAGGAAAAGTAATCTTTCTGTCAGTTTCAATACCCATAAAATTTTTAAAAGCAACAATAATTTGTATATTAAAATGTGATAATATAGGCTATTCATGGACATGTCTAATTCACATTAGTGCTCGGGCTCATTGTCTGTGGGGAAAATGAAACTAAAGTTAAATGCCTTGTTAAAATGATTACCACAATTACATAACATAATTTTAAATGGTCACAGACTAATTAGTTAATTAAAATCTTTACTGTGTCAGTAAGCTGAACACGAATCTGACATTTATTTCAAATGACATTTTTTTAATTGATTAAAAATTCTTGAAGTAAAAATATTTAGAAAATACCAGAGTGAGAAATAATGTTGGCATACACAAGGCAATGTTTTCTTAGCTTATTATTGGTGTTTCTGCCAGTGAATAATTACAAATAAAGATATGGCAAAGTTGTGCATGCCTGTCTCTCCCACAGTCTACTCTCTATATCAGTGATGACAAACCTTTTGAGCTCGGCGTGTCAGCATTTTGAAAAACCCTAACTTAACTCTGGTGCCGTGTCACATATAGAAATTTTTTGATATTTGCAACCATAGTAAAACAAAGACTTATATTTTTGATATTTATTTTATATATTTAAATGCCATTTAACAAAGAAAAATCAACCAAAAAAAGGAGTTAGCGTGTCACCTCTGACACACGTGTCATAGGTTCACCATCACTACTCACTACTCTATATCTATGAGTCTGTTTCTATTTTTATTATGTATTTGCTAACTTTTTGCTAAGGTTTTACATATATATATATATATATATATATATATATATATATATATATTAGAGGCCCGTTTCATGAAGAGATTCGTGCAATAGGCCTTCCTTCCCCTGGCTGCTGGCACTGGTTTTCCTCTGGCACCCGGGACCCAGGCCTTTGTTCTGGCCGCAGAGGAGAAGCCAAGCCTCTTCAGTCGTCTTCAGTCTTCAGTCGTCTTCAGTCTTCAGTAGACTTCAGTCTTCGCTCGGGCCAGTGCCTTCAGTCTTCGCTCCATGTCTGCGTATGCAAATCAACCATGTTTGTTGGATAAACTTGCATACTCATCCTGATTGGCTGGTGGGTGTAGCAGAGTGACACCAATTTGCATGTTTCTCTCTTATTAGTGTAAATGTAGATATATATGTATATATATACTAGAGGCGAAGTGCACAACATTCGTGCATTGAGGGGGAGTCCCTCAGTCTGGCCTGCACCCTCTTGCAGTCTGGGACCCCTTGGGGGACATCCGACTGCCTCAGAGGCGGGCTGCGCTCACCTGCCTTGAGCCCAGCTTCTGGCTGAGCAACGCTCCCCCTGTGAGAGTGCACTGACCACCAGGGGACAGCTCCTGCATTGAGCGTCTGCCCCCTGGTGGTAAATGCATGTCATAGCAACCAGTCATTCTGCTGTTCAGTCAATTTGCATATTAGCCTTTTATTATATAGGATATATATATAGACACACACACACTAGGGGCCCAGTGCACAAATCCGTGTACCTTGAGAGGCACTGTGGGCCATGAGGCTGCTGTAGGCACAGGGGCGGGTCTTGGCCCATCCTCCACGCCCCCACCCAGCCCCTTCCACCGAGGTCCCTGGTCCCCTGTCTGATGGCAGCCCCACCCACTGACCTCGCTGGCTTTGCTTGCACCAGCTAATTGTGTGGAGCAATTGGGGCCAGTGCCAGCAACAGGTGCAAGCGGGGCCAGCGCCGTCAGTGGGTATGAGTGGGTGCTGCTGCCCTGATCGCCCCTCTGGAGCAGGAGGAGGTGGAGAAACTCTCAAGGGTGATCGGAGCTGGCAGCCGCAGTCACACCTGCTGATGGTACTGAGTAATCGGGACTGGCACCAGGCACTAGCAGCAGGAGCAAGCAGTGGCTCTGGCACTGACTGTAGGTGTGAGCGGGGCCAGCACTGGCAGCGGGTATAAGCGGCAGCTCTGGCACTGGCAGCAGGGGTGAGTGGGGCTGACGCTGGCAGCAGGTGCAAGCACCAGGCAGGACCATGGCACACAGGGGCAAAGAATTTTCAGTAACCACCAGAGGCTCGCCCTGATTACAGCGACCAGTGCCCCGCCTTGGTCTAGCGCCCCTGCTCACCTGCTCCACCATCCTGCCATGGCCAATGCCCACCATGTTCCATACATGCCCCCTGGTGGTCAGTGCACATCATAGCTCCCAGTTGTTCAGTTGTTCCGGTTGTTCCACCATTTGGTCTATTTGCATATTAGCCTTTTATTATATAGGATATATATAGAGATATATATTCTGTATATATCTCTCTCTATATAAAAGCCTAAATGACCAGCTGACCAGCCAACTGGCCAGTAGCTATGTTGCGCACTGACCACCAGAGAGCAGACACTCAACACGGGAGCAGAAACCACAGAAATGGAAACATGGAATAGACTGATGCATCTCAGAGGGAAGGAGGAAAGGAGAAGGGTTGGAAGAGATTAACCAAAGATCTTATTTGCATACTAGAGGCCTGGTGCATGGATTCATGCACCAGTGGGGTCCCTTGGCCTGGCCTGCAGGGATCGGGCAGAAACCGGCTCTCCGACATCCCCATGAGGGGTCCCGGATTGCAAGAGGGCAGTATATATATATATATATATATATATATATATATATAGAGAGAGAGAGAGAGAGAGAGAGAGAGAGAGAGAGAGAAAGAGAGAGAGAAAAAATTATTTATGAGTTATTAGTATTTATCCAATGATTTTATCTTTTTTTCCTCCTTTTTAAAATTAAATTTATTGAGATGACATTGGTTAATATGATCATATGTTTTAGGTGTGGGTTTCTATGCTACAAGATCTGTATATTGCACTACATGCCCACCACCCAAAGTCAAATCTTCTTCTGTAATTTCATAATAGGACTCCCTTCACCGCCCCCCACCCCATCCCTTTCCCACTGGCAACCACCACACTGCTATTTGTGTTCACAGGTTTCAGTTTTATATCCTGCATATGAGTGAAATCATATGGTTCTTAGCTTTTTCTGACTAATTTATTTCACTTAGCATAGTATTTTAGAGGTCCATCCATGTTGTTGCAAATGGCAATATTTCATACTTTCTTATGTCTGAGTAGTATTCCACTGTGTATATGTATCACATCATCTTTATCCAGTCTTTTTTTGCAGGACACTTTAGTTGTTTCCATGTCTTGGCCACCATGAATAATGCTGCAATGAACATAGGGGTGCATATATCTTTGTGAATACATGTTTTCAAGGTTTTCAGGTACATACCCAGGAAAGGGATTGCTGGATCATATGGTAGCTTTATTCTTAATTTTTTGAGGAATCGCCAGACTGCTTTCCATAGTGGTTGTACCAGGCTACATTCCCACCAGCAGTGGAGGGTTCCCTTTTTACACAACCTCTCCAACACTTGTTATTGCTTGTCTTATTGATAACAGCCACTAACAGGCATGAAGTGGTGTCTCATTGTAGTTTTGATTTGCATTTTCCTAATTTCTAGTGAGTTTGAACATCTTTTCATGTACCTACTGGCATTCATATGTCTTCTTGAGAGAAGTATGTTTTCAGTTCCTCTGCCCACTTTTTGATTAGGTTGTTTGTTTATTTGGTGTTGCATTTTATGAGTTCTTCGTATTTTTTGGAAATTAAACCTTTGTTAGAGCTACTTTTTGAAAATATGATTTTCCATTTGGTTGGCTGCCTCTTTGTTTTGCTGGTTTCTTTTGCTGTGAGTTAGCATTTTAGTTTGAGATAGATAAAGATCAGATGCATTCAAAAGAAAAAAAAATCTGTATATATGCAAACCAGGACACATAGCTTAAAAGAATAGGAAACAGAGGAAAGAAGTATGAAATTCCACCAAATAACAACAGACAGAAACACAAAGGAAAAGAACCAATGGAGGCACAGAACTACCAGAAAACAAAATATAAAATGGCTATAGGAAAACCTCATAGACCAATAATTACCCAAAATGTAAATGGCCTGAATTCACCAATAAAAAAGTCACAGACTAGCAGAATGGATTAAAAAAATAAAACTCAGTGACTCTCTTAAGGAGAACATCACTTCTTCCCACCAGATTCGATGCATTTTTACATTTTTAAAGCACATTATACAAAGGAAATGGTACAATACATAATCTATTATGACTGGGTGCTCTTTTTAAATGTTAGTATTTTTTTTTTTTAATGCATTCATCTATAAGCTAATTCTATCATTCCCGGTATTCTATAGTATTTCATTGTGTGAGTATGAAACATATTATTTAGCCATTCTAGTATTGATTGTTATTTGGGTAGTTTTAAGTTTATTCAGTTATGAACTGTTATAATCTTATCATTGTAGTATCTGGATTTTCGTGAATATCTATATATATGAAAGCTTAAGCAACCATCGCAACCGAAACAACCAAATGGATGACTGAACAGGCTGTGTGGGATGACCAGGCCAGCAGGGTAGTTAGTGAGGGCCAAACAAATGACTGAGCAGTGGGCTGCGTGGGGCAACCAGGCCAGCAGTGGGGGCAGTTAGGGGTGATCAGGCAGGCAGGCAGGTGAGCAGTTAGGAGCCAGTGGTCCACAGGATCGGGCCTCAACCGGCAGTCGGACATCCCCCAAGGGGTCCCAAATTGGAAAGGGTGCAGGATGGGCTGATAAGACCCTCCCCCCCATGCACGAATTTTGTGCACCGGGCCTCTAGTAGAAAAATAAACTTAGAAGCATGACAATTTAGTCATAGAATATGACTATGTCCAAATGTGACTATAACAGTTGGTTCTCCACCACAATGTAAGAGAGTTTGGGTTGTTGTATATCCTTGACACATATTTCAATCTTTCATTTTAGCCAAGCTGGTGGATATGTAGTGATACTTACTCTTACTCACTGTGGTTACATTTTAATTTATTTATAATAATTTTCAACACTTTTTATATGCTACTATATTTTGATAATGATATTTTATGGAGTATCTATTCACATCTTTTTAAATGCTTCTATTGTATTGTCTCAACATTTTTTTGATTTTTAAAAGTTATTATACCTTGTGGATAGTAATCCTTTATTATAAATATATACTAGAGGCCCAGTGCATGAATTCGTGCAAGGGGGGGTCCCTCAGCCTGGCCTGCACCCTTGTGCAATCCAGGACCCCTCGGGGGATGTCCGACTGCTGGGTTAGGCCCGATCCCTAGCAGTCGGACATCTCTCTCACAATCTGGGACCACTGGCTCCTAACAGCTTGCCTGCCTGCCTGATTGCCCCTAATCACTTGCCTGCCAGCCTGATCACCCCTAACTGCTCTCCTGCCTGCCTGATCATCCCTATCTGCTTGCCTGCCTGCCTGACTGCCCCTAACTGCCTCTGCCTCAGCCCCCCACCATGGCAGCTTCATCCAGAAGGCCATCAGGAATGACATCTGAAAGGTCGTTTGGCTAGCCAGTCTAATTAGCATATTACGCTTTTATTATTATAGATAGCCAGCAACACTTTACATTGTTTCAATAACTTTTTTACTCTCTTATTATCTTTTGTGAACCAAAGTTCTCAGTTTGAAAATGGTATATTTACACTTTCTTATTTTTTTATGGGTAGTGCATTTTTTTTTGTCCTAGATAAGAAATCTTTGTATATTCAAAGGTAATCAAGATATCCTATATACTCTTTTTTTATTCTTCTCAATTTCAATTTTCTGACATTTTTTGTGTATGGTGTAACATTAGGGGTTAAGGTATTTATTTATATATTTATTTATTTATTTATTTTACATAAACATACATTTGTATTGCTACCATATAGGAAGAACATTATTTCCTCCTTGATATTATTACATTTTCCTTAAAGAGGTGGATATTTATAAAGAAGCGTGTTTTTGAATTTCTCTTCTGTTGTATATGTCAACTCACAACAATACATGATTTTAATTAATTTAGTTTGATTACAGATATTGATATCTGGTAGTCAAACTTTTATTCATTTTCATAATTATTCTTAGGTCTTCATTAATATATGTTAGTGATGTTGTGTAGTTTTCAGTGAAGAAGCCCTAATCATTTCAAAATGTATTTCCTAATTATTAGATTTAATGATATAAAATTTTATGTTTATTAAAATTTTAATATTCATTATTTATTAAAATTTCTATATTCCTGGGTTACTGGCTAATCCATTAGTCTTATAATTTCTGCCCTTTACTAATTTCTTTCTTGTCAGTGTTTTTCTTGTTGTAACTAAAAAAACTAAAAGATCATGCCCTGGCCTGTGTCGCTCAGTTGATTGGTGCATTGTCTTGTATGTGGAAAGATTCCAGGTCAGGGTCAGGGCACATACCCAGGTTGCCATTTCTATCAATGGTTCGGCCATGTACTGGAGGCAGCCAATCAATGTTTCTTGCTCTCTCTGAAAAAAACAAAACAAAAAATAGATTATAATTTATGTGGACTAAAAGTACTATTAAAAATGGCAAGGCTATATCTAAAAAAAGAAAAAAAAATGTCTATGTATGATAACTTTAATTGAACCACAAGTGGGACAAAATAAGGTTTATAGTTGTTCTTATGAAAATAATGCAATAATTTATAAGTAATAATGCAGAACTAAACTTGTTTCACATACAACTGTAAACCTAGTTTTGCCCCACCTGTATATGATAAAATAATTTGAAAAACTATTTTGCCACATAGTATTGAAAGCAATTAATATTTAAAATGTAAAATTGAATAGAATAAAAACATGAAATATCTAACTTTAAAATTACCTAGCATGCAACAGCTTGACAGATCTCAGAGGTAAGGGGATTTAAAGAGATTAACCAAAGAACTTATATGCAAATATGCATAGCCCCTGGGCACAAACAATAGTTTAGGAAGGTCGAGATGGGGTTGGAGTCTGCAGAGGGAGAAGTGGGAGACATGGGACATCTGTAATAGCAATGGCAATAAAAATAAATTTAAAAAAATGACCTAGAAAAACTATCTGAGAATCCTAGAAATTCAGCAAAAATATTAATCTTTTATTTATGAATACAAGGGTAATTTAAAGTACCTCATATCAGATTTCGTCAGACCCCTTTATCATGATTTTTAAGTTCAGTTTCAAAACCCAGAGGTTTTAGAAATATAATTCCATTTGCAACTCAATTTCATTGTATCACAAATAATTACTTCTTTGGATAACTTACTTGTCACTTAAGAATTATAACTCCCTTCCTCGATTTGTGAACTATTGTTTTAACTAGGAATCTATTAATATATTGTAATATGTTATGTTTTCTGAGAAGGTAATCATTTGGATCACAAGTCTATAAGTCTTGCTTGGAAAGCAGGGTAATAGTCCATTATACACATAATTGTCCTTCTCTAGCTCCACCCAGGCAAGAGAGGAACATTTTCTAGTCTTAAAGAAAACTTATATATCTACACTAGAGGCCCAGTGCATGAAATTCATGCACAGGTGGGGTCCCTATACCTAGCCAGAGATCAGGGCCGATAAGGTTCCCTGCTTACTGACACCCCTACTCCTTCCCTCACCACCTGCATCCACCATCACCTACCCCTGGTTCCCCATCCCATCCCAGGGTCTGGGCTCGATCAGGTGATCAGGGCCTGTGGTCTGGGGGCAGCTCCTGCATTGAGCATTTGCCCCCTGGTGGTCAGTGCACATCATAGTGATTGGTCATTCCGATCGTTCCATCATAATGGTCACTTAGGCACATATATATATATTTTTTTTCTTTAATATTTTCTTATACTCCTTTAAACCATGCTACCTTCTGATGCATATGCCTTGAAACCTTAATAAACTTTATTTTTAGAACAGTTTTAGATTTATTTAAAAATGCAAAAAAAAATAGGACAGAGAATTCCCATATGTCCTATGCCCAATTATTTACCCAATTACTAACATCTTATATTAGTAAGATACATAATTTACAATTAATGGGTCAATATTTATATATTGCATTAAAATCCATACTCTATTCATATTTCCTCAGTTTTCCATGATGTCTTTTCCCTCTTCCAGAATTCCATCTAGGATACCATGCTGTGCATTTAGCTTTGGAGTATCCTTATGCTCCCCATCACTGTGAGAGTTCTTCAGACTTCTTTTGTTTTTGATGACCTTGACAGTTTTGGAGCATTCTGGTCAAATCTTTTGTAGATTGTCCCTCTATTAAAATCTGTTTTGCTTTTCCTTGTTATTAATCTGGGTTGATGTCTTTTGGGGAGGAAGACCACAGTGGAAAGTGTATTCTCATCATAGCTTATCTAGAGCACACACTATAAATATGAATTATCACTGGTAAAATAAACCTTAATCACTTGGCTGAGGTACTGCTTTGTAGTGTAATTTTCTTTTCTATTCCTTCTTTTCATACAGTACTCTCTGGGGAGAAGTGATTGTCAACAGCCCACTTTTAGGAAGTTGGGAGTTTGTTCCATCTCTCTAAAGAAAGAATATTTAGCCCAGGCCAGTGTGGCTCAGTGATTGAGCATGGACCTATGAAATCAGGAGGTCAGGTTCGATTACCAGTCTAGGCACATTCCCTGGTTGAGGCTCAATCCTCAGTGGGGAGTGTGAAGGAGGCAGCCAATCAATGATTCCCTCTCATCATTGATGTTTCTTTCTCTTTCTCCCTCTCCCTTCCTCTCTGAAATCAATAAAAATAGATTTTGAAAAAGCAAGAATATCTACATAAAGCATTTTTAATTATTTTGTGTGACATATTTGTGTTTTCTTCCACAATTATTATTTTTTAAATATATTTTTTTTATTGTTTTCAGAGAGGAAGGGAGAGGAAGAGAGAGAAGGAAACATCAATAATGAGAGGGAATCATTGATTGGCTGCCTCCTGCACACCCCCTACTGGGGAATGAGTCTGCAACCTAAATATGTGCCCTTGACTGGAATTGAACCCTGGGACCCTTCACTTCACAGGCCAACACCCTATTTACTGAGCCAAATAGGCTATAGCTTCTTCTGTAATTATTTTTTGAGTCTTATACTTGTATGAGCATGGATACTTGGATTTTTCAGTTATGCTTTGGTTTAAAATGCAATATTACTTTATTTCCCAAATGGTTCCATATTTGGCCATTAGAACTCTCATTTGGCTAATGTATCATTTTGGCATATTTCTCTCAATGTAGGTTTTTGCTTGTTTATTTTACATTTAAGACTTAAAACTACTTTCTGGCATTACAAATTGCTCCAGACTCATTTTGTGTACTTCCTTCCTCAGCCTTACAATCAGTAATTTTTCTTAGGAATCCTGGTTTCCTTTATTGGAGAATGGTATTAGAAGTTAACATCTGGACTCTAGGTGTGCACATTATTAAGGGTAGCTCATTTAACGCCATCTTATCTAATAGACAAATAAATATATGTATACTAACTTGTATATAAATAAATATACATAAACATTTCTGTATATAACCATCTATTTTAAGAAAATTTTATTTTATTAATGTTTTCACTCCTAATCCATTAAAAAATGATCATTCTAGTAGCCTCTTTCCCTTAGGATCTGTAAGTCCTCACTTCAAAAGTGAGAAAAGATATTCCCTCCATCTGGCATTTATTTAATTGTTCAATTCCCACATACATGGATAGCAGCATCAGAATTGTTAACACACACCCAACAAAGGAAGCAACTTTATCGACTAGTTTATAATACTTACGTGCTTTTTCTTTTGCCTTCAATCTTATAGTATTCACTCATTTTCCAAATTAGATGAGCACCTTTTCTGTACTGCCCTTACTGTTGTAGTTTCATGCATTTAAAATACAGTTGAATTCTCGCATCACAGTTACTAGTAGTTCTTCTTCCTGAAATTCCCTTCTCTCCTAAATGACTTTCTTATGGTGTTCTTTTTACTGTAAAGGTGTATTGATTTTGTAAAATACATAATATAATGTATCCACTATTACATTATCATATATAATATTTTCATCATCCTAAATATTTCCGGTACTTCACTTATTCATTCCTACTTCTCTTGGGGGAGGCCCTACTTCCACATCTTGGGAAACTTCTGGTCTGTTTCTCTACTTTTATTTTGTTTTTGTTTTTTTCCCCCAAAATATAATGTAATTGGAGTTATACAGTATATAGACTTTTCAGGCTGCTTCTTTTATTTAGGAATATGCTTCTAGATTCCTCTACGTTTTTTCATGAATTGAAAGCTTATTTTTTATCACTGAAAAATAATATATGCATGTACCAGTTTATTTATTCAGCTACTGAGGATATTTTTCCTGATTTCAGTTTTGAGAAATATGAAAAGAACTTGCTTTAAACATCCCCGTGCAAATTCTATGTGAATGCAAGTTTTGAAACAAGTTGTATAAATACTTAGAAGCACAATGCTGGGTAGCATGGTAAGACAAGTTTTACTTTGTAAGAAATTTCCAAATTTTATTTTAAATTGGATAGTTTTACAATATTTCCACCAATAATGGATGATAATTTGTATTACTCCACATCCTCACCAATAATTGGTATTGTCATTTGATTAAAAAGCCATTATAATAGTTGTGTAGTGGTATTTTTGCTGTATAAATTTGCAGTTATCCAGTAATGAACAATGTTGAGCATCTTTTCAGTAATAAAAAGCATTTTTGCTTTTTATCTGTACACTAGAGGTCCGGTACACGAATTCATGCATGGGTGGGGTCCCTCGACCTGGCAGGTGATCAGAGCTGATCAGGGCCAGCCAGCCAGGGGGAGGGACTGCGAAAGATTGGCCAGCCATGGGAGGTTGGCTGTGGGAGCGCACTCACCACCAGGGGGCTGTTCCTGCGTTGAGTGTCTGCCCTTGGTGGTCAGTAAGCATCATAGCTACTGGCTGGTTGTCCGGTCATCCAGTTGTAACGGTCATTTACGCTTTTATATATAAAGATTTTATTTAACAGGTGTCTGCTCAGCTCTATGGCCCATTTTTAATGGGTTGTTTCCTAATTGTTACATTTAAATAGTTTTGGATATGCCATCTTTATTATACCTTATATATAATTTGTTATAATTATACATAAGAATTTAATTTCTGATATTACAAATATTTTTATTTGAAATTCTAATTGTCCATCACTGATATATAGCAAAGCAATCAACCTTTATAAAATAATGTATATCCTTGCTATACACCTTTGATAGCATTGGGTCTTTTTATGACGATCCTTTGGAATATACTACATGGGCAGTTATACAATTTATAAACCAAGACAGTATTATTTTTTTACTTTACTACATGCATATCTATTATAAATGTTTCTTGTCTTATTATGCTACCTAGGATTTCCAATACAAATTTGAAAGGGATTGGTAAGAAAAAACACGCATGTGTTGTTCATGATCTTAAGGGGAAGTGTTCAGTTCTCACTTTTAACTTTATTAGCTGTAGGATTTCTGAAGATGTTCTTTATCAAAGTGAGAAAGTTCTCCTGTATTCCTACTGTGTTGAGCATTTTTATCATAAATCAATGATGCATTTTGTCAAGGGCTTTATCTAAATAAATGTGAACAATGGTTTATTTTCTTTATCCTGTTGATGTGAAGGATCACACTGATCTTTTTTTTTTCTTCCATATGTAACCAGATTTGCATGCTTGAAATAAATCCCACCTTGTCATGCTATATAATTTAGTTTAAACAGTATTGAAATTAGTTCCTAATATTTTGTTGAGGGTAAGTTTTTGTTTTTTCATCTGTGGTCATAAGAGATACTGGTTTATAGATTTGTTTCTTATAATACCTTTATCTGGTTTTGATCTTAAGATAGCTAATACTGAAATTCAAAGAATTTCATGAATTATTTTCTCTATTTCTATTTTCTGAAAGAGATTGTACAGAGCTGGTATTTTTATGTCTTTTGAACAAAACAAGAATTTATGTTTCTATCCTGAATATGTTACTTTCTATAGCAATGTCACCACCTAGAAACTCTAACAGATGAGCTATATTGTATTAAGGAAAGATGTTGGAATTATTTTGTTCATCATTTGTATTTTTAAGTAAATTTATCGACTCCTTAAGGATGTAAACATCTACATATTTTTAAATTCCATTAACAGAGGCTTTTCTTAATCATTACTATTTCCTCAATGAATAGCTCAGTACAGAGTAGACACTCAATAACTGTCATGCCTCATCACGGAACACACACACAAAAAGAGACATTTGGCAAAATGTTCCAATAAGTGAAAATAGAGTAGATCAGTTAGCATAAAAGGAATAATTGTGTGACTGCAATGCTTAATGAAAGCAGTAGGAGATCACTACTTGCAGACAGATGAGGCATGGTGAAATATTTTATACCAATTTGCCTACTGCAAATGAATAGGCTGAAAGAATTGTGGAACTAAATTTTCACCACATGCTGTGGCAACTAAACAGCTATACACTTTTTAAAAAATGTCCCATTATCTGAACTAGGTCATTGAAAATGATAGGTGGACATTGGCATATTAACACTATAGGAAGAGCACAATTCTCAAATTGTTGAAATCCTCACTGTCATACAAATAGATAATGAGCATCTGTCTACGTCACATTTAACTTAATGAGAGAACCAGCAGAATGGCAGGGCTTATTAAAATTAGATATGAAGAGCTAGGAGTTATATTCAGTGTGGAAAGAAATGTTGAAATATGATTGCTAGTTTCAAGAACTGTGAAGAGTCTAATAATTTTTTCCAACTTGTAAGCTAACAACTTAGCTTTCTTACAGTTTCATGGGTGCTTACATAGAACACATGACAGTCCCTGGTCAAAAACAGAGTACAGCTAATCACTCACAGAAATATCAATAATTAGAGTACAGTGATTTTGTACCAGTTGCATGGGCTCTAATACCAACTGATAAAAGTTAGATATGTCAAGAAAAAAAAATAGCACTAGAAAGGTTTAACAGAAGGACAACCTTGTTTTAAAACTATTGCAAAAGGGGTTGAAAAAAAGTCATTTCTAAGCACAATCCCCATCTGGGAACCAGAGGATTTTTTTCTCTGCAGTTGTCCTTGAAGAGCCAAAAAAACCTATCTGCTCAATCCCTAGAAAAGAAGTCAGGAAAAACAGCAAGCTATTGTGATAGAGGAGAAGGATTGAACTCACCCGTACTGAAAGAAAGGGGGTGATGGTTTAAGTGCATAGAGTTAGTAGAAAAGTACTATAGGCTATTAGCTGGAAGATGGTCAATGTGATCTAGCCACTTGTGTTTGTTAATTGGTTCTTATCTAAATTAGGCTCTTACTCTCTCACAGAGCTCTATGTTTCTTTCCTTTTAAGATTTTTTTCCCCCTTTTAAAGTAAATTTATTGGGGTAACATTGGTAAACATGAACATACAGGTTTTGGGTGTGGGTGTCTATGTTTTTGTTTTTTAAATAAACTTTTTATTGTTGATGGTATTACAGATATCTCCTCTTTTCTTCCCAGCACCTACCCATCCCATGTCTTCACTACCCTACTGCCCAAGTACATGGACTATGCCTATAAGTACATAAGTTCTTTGCTTTATCTCTTCTCATCTCCCCAACCCCACATCAAGGTATGTCAGTCTGTTCCATGCCTCCATGCTTCAGGTCTTATTTGTTGATCAATTCATTCTGCTCATTAGGTTCCACAAATAAATGAGATCATGTTATATTTGTCTTTCTCCAATTGGCTTATTTCACTTAGCAAAACATTTTTCAGGTCCATGCATGCTGCCCCAAAGGGTAAGAGATCCCTCTTTTTTACAGCTGCATAGTATTCCATTGTGTAAATATCCTACAGATGTGTTATCTATTCATCTACTGATGGGCTCCAGGACTGTTTCCAAATCTTAACTATTATAAATAACACTGCTATGAACAGAGGAGTGCGTATACTAGTATTCTTTCTGATTGGAGCTTGGGGTTTTTTAGGTTATATTCCCAGATGTGGGATCGCTGGGTCAAATGGAAGTTTCATTTTTAATTTTTTGTATAAAACAAATTCTTCTTATATGATCAATTTCTGAATTTTTTAAATAAAATTTATCCCATTATGGGTTAAATAGACTTTGTGGTTAAAAAGAGTTAGAAATTACACACAAATCTTACTAATTTTCCTCTTGCTTCTCAGGGCAAAGCCAGGGTTTACAGGTTGAAACAACAAGCCTATTTGTGAGAACAAAATATTACATTTGGTCTTAAAAACACCTCTGCAGTTTTATTTTTCTGAATATCAGATAAAGCAAAAGAAACAATAGAAAAAGGTTGAGGTGGAGCAGAGGTGAATGGTTTGGTTGAGTAGTCTCATTAAAAGTAACATCAGCTCCTACAGACATGAGAAACGTTTGTCCAGAATTTTCAAAAAGTAATTTAAAAACATGATAAATATCAACTTAAAGTCAATAGGATTTTGAAATAAAATATAATGAGAAAAGAAACTTCTATTTGGGCAAATTATACTAAAGGTAAATAATGACTATTTTTTAATTTTGGTAAAATATACTTAGCATAAAATTTACCATCATAACTGTTTAGTAATATTAAGTATGTTCATAAAATTGTGAAACAGATCTCCAGAAGTTTTTTCATTTTGCTAACCTAAAAGTCTGGGTAGTTGGGAAATTCCCAACTAATCACAATCCTTGGCAATTGGCATTCTACTTTCTGTCTCTATTATTACTCTAGGTACCTCAAATAAGTGGAATTATACAGCATTTATCCTTTGGTGAGTGACTTATTTCACTTTGCCTGTGAAGTGTACTGTGTTTATTCATTCATCTATTAGACACCTGGGTTGCTTTAAACTTTTGTCTATAGCAAATATTGCTGCTATGATCATGTGTGTACAAATATTTCTTCAAGACCCTGCTTTCAGTCTTTTTGGTATACACCTAGAAGTGAAATTGCAAAACCATGTAGTAATTTTATTTTTAAGTTCTTGAGTAACCAACATATTTTCATAGCAGTCACACAATTACATTCTCAACAAAGTGCATAAAGATTCCATTTTCTCCACATCCTCACTGACACTTGATATTTGCTACTTTTTTTTAAAATAGTAAGTATCCAAATGGGTATGAGGTGGTATCTCATTGAGATAATCATAACTTTTTACTACCACTTATTAACAGCAGATTAATTATGCTAATGTCAAGTTTGAACTACCCATCCTCTTTTACCTATTAAATACAAAATATTAAAAATCACTAAATTTTACAATATTATTTTAAACATATGTATGTGCATACTTATATAACTACATATCTACAAGCATATTTATGTATACATATACATACATGCATACAAATTAATATCAAAATAAATAAATATATATGAGATGGCTATGTTTTTTAAATCTTCCAAACTTAGTTTCAAAATATAATTAATCTTACACTATAATACAAGAAAAGGCATTTTAGAAAATAAATGTATCATTTATAAAAACAAGCAAAAGCACTTAATAAATAGTGACCTATTATTCTTTTCTCCTTATCTATAATTTTAGTTTTCTTTAAATGTTTTTTACTGAAATAATGATCATTTGTTAATTCATTCATTCAAATTAATTCATTTCAAATAATAACCCCATATCTTTAAAGTGATTAAAGGATCTAAAAATTATATTTAAACCTAACATTTTAGCACATCACAATTCCTGTATATATTTTGTTTGTCATACAATTTTATAGAGACAGCTCTTCAAGTAGCAAAGTTAACCAAAAATAATCAGTTTGATATAGATATTTATTTTTGTAAGTCAGTTTAATTGAACGCATATGTTTACATTCTCGTGACTTTAAATGCTTTATGGAAACATTGATAACTTCTCTGACCCATAATAGGGGACCTAGATACTCAATTGACTGCTATAGGCAGATCATCCAAACAGAATATTAACGAAGTAATATCGGCCTTAAGACACATTAGACCAAATGGGACATAATTGACATTTGCAGAGCCATCCATGCCAGAACATCAGATCATACGTTCTTCTCCAGCGCACAAAGAAAGATTATATGTTGGGTCACAAAACAAGCCTCCAAAAATCCTAGAAGATTGAAATTATATTGATACCATTATAATGAACCCAGTTCTTAAATAACAGGAAAGGAGCAAAGGCATGCCATTTGTGCAGCTCTGCCGGGAAGCCGCGGTTCAGACGCATGCCCAGTAAAGTCAGGGCCACATAGGGAAGGTACTTGCCTGTGTCACATCTGAGAACAGTTCATTGGCCAGAGTAGGTGTGGCCACTGCAAGGCAGAGAGATAAGATATTTAAACTCCAGCCGAAACCGGTTTGGCTCAGTGGATAGAGCGTCGGCCTGCGGACTGAGAGGTCCCAGGTTCGATTCCGGTCAAGGGCATGTACCTGGGTTGCGGGCATATCCCCAGTAGGAGATGTGCAGGAGGCAGCTGATCGATGTTTCTCTCTCATCGATGTTTCTAACTCTCTATCTCTCTCCCTTCCTCTCTGTAAAAAATCAATAAAATATATATTTAAAAAAAAAAAAAAAAAGATATTTAAACTCCAGATGCGTGGAGTTCGGGACATGCAGATTCTCTTTGTGGGTTCTTCTCCTAGGAAGTTTGAAGAATAAATTCGCAGACTAAAATATTTTAAATAGAAATGTGGAAGTTTATTGGAAGTATACCATATACAAACCCCAATGGGAAAAGCCTTTCTCTCTCTCTCTCTCTCTGGAAAAAAAAATCTAACTCCTCTCTTAAGTTTCTTTGTCTCCGGTTTATAAATTCTGGGAGCTCTTTGTGTTAACATGATCCTTTCCAATTGGATGCTTCCTTAATTTATGACACCCATGCTTTCCTAATTGGTTATTCTTCTGCAGACTATCAGTTTCAAAGGTCAAAGCCCACCTGGTGCCCTCCTCTTTCTCTCCCCTTATCTTGCAACATTCCTCTATCCTCTGTGAATGTATGCCTTCCTCTTGTAACATTTCTCTATTCTCTATGAAAGTACGATAAGCATTCTGGCATCTTGGAGCTATCTCCTTCCCATCACATATGCATTCCTCTCCCATGGACCTCCTTATTCCCTAAAACTGCCTATATATACTGTCTCTAAAATTCCTTTCACTCCTAAACAAAGGAGTTTACTGTCTTGCTTTCTTGGTTTGCACTTCTGGCCCGCAGGCCTCTCACAATCCTGCCTTAGCCCACACGGCCGACTGTTATGTGGACCCTGCACAGAACAGACTAATGGATTTCAGCATGTGCCCTGACTGGGAATCAAACCATGACCTCCTGGTTCATAGCCCACACTCAGCCACTGAGCCATGCCACAGGCCTGCTTGTTTTCTTTTGGATAACATACCTTTGAAATGTCAGGGTCACTTCCTGTTTTATTTTACAGACCCCTCAGGGAACAACCAAAGCACCAGAGCAGAGACCACAAATACTAAAATACCTCATTGCTATTGTTATTTTTATCATGTTAATCGAGGACTGTTAACTATCCTATACACAGAAATGTAAAAGGAGAATGTGTCTATTTGTTTTACTTTTTATCCAATCCCAGAGATTTTCCTTCTTGGCTTCTCCCATCTCCCTAATCTACCACCAATGAATTTCATATAACCATCTTTTGTCACCACATATTTGGCCTCCTTTACTACCCCTAACCCCTTCCCTCTGGTAACCACTATATTGCTGTTGTCATCTATGAGTTTCAGTTTTATATCCCACATATTAAGTAGTATGCTGTTTAATGTCCACATATTTGTGGATTCCTTACTTCCTTTTTGCAGTTGATTTCTAATTTTAAAACATTGTGGTCAGAGAATATGTTTGGTATTGTTATCGGAGAAATGTATGGATAGTCTTTCTCCATTGCTAATGGGAGTGGGATTTGGGAGGTAATGCTGGAATAAGGATTTTCAGAGGCCCCCAAGGGAGGATAAGATGTGGTAGAAAGCTTTATTTGTGTGGAATTACAATCTTCAATTTCCAAAGTCCCATTTTTTTTTAATCCAGTCCTAGAAAAAGTGTAGCTGGGATTCAGCAGAACTAGAAGCAAAGCCAGTGTCCATTTCTCTTCCCTGGTGGAGCTGGGTCCAGTTTAGCATTAAGCTGAAATCAAATGTTAAAAAAGAAAGAAAAGAAAATAGGCCGGCTCAGTTAAGGTAAAGATGGAGCTTTGTCAGGGAAGATATCTGGCTAGGACATGACTACCTGCTACGACTCGCTTTTATTTAGAAAGCTTTATTGATTTCAGAGAGAAAGGGAGAGGGAGAGAGAGAGAGAAACATCAATGACAAAAGAGAACCATTGATCAGATGCCTCCTGCATGCCCCACATTGGGGATTGAGCCCTCAACGTGCCCACGAATCTAACCAGGAATCTAACCGTGACCTCCTGTGCCAGGAGCCGGTCCATCCTTGCTGTTTCAAGGGACCTGACATATATGGCATACTGTTCTTAATATGTTTGCTCACCTTCTTGGCACTATGTGTTTTAACCAAGGTCACCTCTCTGAGAAAGGTTGTTTCCCCAGGTAGGGAATTTCACCTGAAGTTAGGGAGTGAATAAAACCCCTTAACTAAGTGCCAGGCGGGTAATTAATCACTTTAACTACGAACAATCTTGCTTAAGCTACATAATCTTTACTCCCTAGAATGGAGATAAGAAACGCCCTAACCTTTGGAATAGAGATTGATAGGATTGGAATCAACTGGTATAAATACAGATGTAACAAGACAACAAGAGACAGAACCTAGACACAGAACCTACACACAACCTAGAGACAGAACCTGGAGAGAACATGGCAAAAGATCCTGGACAGAAATTGGCCACAGAACCTAGAGACAGAACCTAGCGAGAGAACCTGGCTGAAGAACCTAGAGCCAGAACCTGGCTACAGAACCTGGATAGAACATGGCAAGAGAACCTGACTAGAACCTGGTGACTGAACCTGGCTGGAGAACCTGGACAGAACCTGGCTGGAGAACCTAGCGAGAGAACATGGCAAAAGATCCTGGACAGAAACTGGCCACAGAACCTATAGACAGAACTTGGCTACAGAACCTGGATAGAACATGGCAAGAGAACCTGACTAGAACCCTGTGACTGAACCTGGCTGGAGAACCTAGCGAGGGAACATGGCTACCGAAGCTGGCTGGAGAACCTACAGAACCTGGCAATAGAACCAGGCAAGAGAACCTAACCATGTTGATCAACTGAACGCTGCCTCTGTGTCATTCCTTCTTCGCCGACTCCGTCCACACCTTTGGGGACCCCTGGATCTGCTGGGGTTGGACCCCAGCACTCCTGGTTCATAGGTGGATGCTCAACCACTGACAACCAGTCGGACAAAAAATTTTAACTTCAGACTATCCTATATGGTGACTTTACTGGTAAGTCTCTGAGTTTGCAAGGACACCACACAGGCCTCCCCTGAGCTTGGCAGGTTTAGTATGTGACTTCTTTTTTGTCCACAAGGGTAGTGATAGAGCAAAATAGATGGTATAAAACAGTAGGAAATATTCAAAGGCAAACAATAAAACTATATAGTTTAATAAATTTGAATGATTAATTGGAAATAATGATAAGCTTAACTTTAGATGATTTTGTTTTAGAATTTGGTGATGGCAAAAAACTGGCTCATTATTTTTGTTAGTTTTTCTGAATTCTTCTGAAAATTTGCCCATGCTGATAAAAATTGTATGCTACCTAAATATCAGTTAAGCATAACATCTATTTGTATTTTTAAACAAAATTTATAATTATTTATGATTTATTTTTTGGCATTTTTTAGCATTGTATCCCATTATTTATAATAAAAGGCCAATGAGGATAAAAAAACAATACTTACATTATGTTAAAATATTCATTGTTAACTTTCTCATGTTGAGAAAGTTTGTGTTAATCTGTTTTCCTCTTTAAGAATAATAGTTAGTATACTAACTATATGGTAAATTTAATGGACACAGGAATAAATAAACTTATTCAAGAAATATTGATTCATGAAATACGTTTGGTAAAAATTTACAGCTCATAATAAAACATCTCTCATTCTACAGAGTTGTGAACAGGGTGAACTACAATATTATGCTCTGATCTGCAAAGATTTCCTCAAAACAATATAGAATGTAGTTCAAATAAGTGCATTTTTATAGTCAACTATACACATATTTTTACCATGAAAAATATTTTATTTAATCTGGAATCCTCCTGCTCAGAATATATGAGATCATATCTCATTTTCAATTCAGCTGAGCAAATCTTGAATATAGAAATTAAATTTTAAAGTGTGACTAATGCAATAGAGTCACAACTCTGCCTGTGTATCAGACACAATTTTCATCAGTGGACTTGACATTTTCTATAAGTATAGCTTTAAATTCATTATTATTAGTTATGGAAACTTTGTTTTTTTCATTTACTAGAAAATATTTTAAAATAAGAATACTTAACGATCTTTTTCGGATTATTGCTCTTAGAAATCATTTCTCGGTGGGCACTGTTGCAAAGAATTCTTCCATGATATACAGTTAATATGGATTATTTAAGCAGAGAAAAAAATCTATATCATTCCTCTGCTCTTTTTCAAATGCAAAAGACAAAGACAAACTTAGGGACATTTTGTTGTTGTTGGCCACATGCTCTTTCTCTAGGTCTTAGAAATGTCACTTGACTTTTAGTGTTCAGTGTCCCCGCTTTCTCTGGAACTCACTAAACCTGTCAGCCTTGGCAGGAATCCTTGACAGCTTGTCAGGCCCAAGGCAAATGCATGTAATCATTCCTCAAGCAATTAATAATTAATTATTGTTCATTAATCTTCAATGAACGGTAATTGGGAATAATCAGGTCTTTAAAATAAGAGAAAACACACACAAAGACATTGTTATTTCAAAAGGAACTTTTTTAGTTCAGGACTTGTACAAGTCAAACTAATCCAGGGGCTAATTGTGAAAATCAGCGAGACAAAGAAGCATAGGGGCTTGCATGAAAACTGCTACACGTGGTCCCAGCACCTCTAAACTGTCCCTGTTAGATACACTCCTCCTGAGGTCTAAATCACAAGGCAACCCATCTTCCATGGTAAACCATAAATATACACATACACTCGTGCAACCACTCTCCCCCCCGCCCCCGCCCCCCACGCACACACTGCAATAGTGGTTCTGTTTCCTAGAAAAGCAGGTTTTCTCTTATGCTACAAGAAGTGGCTTTTGGGAGCACTGACATCTGAATGCTATCAGCTGCTTACCCTGTCAGAGATGTATTTTCTGAACAATAGAAACAGTTTTTAGCATAATAAAGAAGAAAAATCTGATGAAATCATTTTAATAAATGTGAATAATTAAATGTTATTTGTATTCAATTTTGTTCTGTAGTTATTCACAGTATCACCAGTTGTAATGACAATGTGTTGAGTACTTATTTGATGGAGAAAAGCTAAAACACCTTTTTCAGACATTCGTAGAAATCTTGGAAAAGAAGGAAAAAAAACAAAAGGGTCCTTTAAAACTATTGAAACTAATCATAGAACTGAGTTTTGGGGGAGATGATGCTTCTGCTCATGTAGAAACCATTTCAGAATTCACAACCAGGGGGAAAATAAACCTTCTACAATCACTTTGTGCAAATAACAGAAGTGGCTTGCAAATACAAATATTCATGATTATCCTTATCTTCTCTAACATAATATAAACATAATATACAATATTATTTTGCAAGGCATGATTCTCTCCAGTGATGTTGCATGGAATGAACGGGTTAAATCTTACACATTCCACTTTATCTGCCCTATTGACTACTTCTCTAATCTTAGCCCATTAGGTTTTGCATTGCAATATTGATTCTTCCATCTTTGCCAAAATTCTTTTTGTTAATTTCCGTCTTCCAAACCCTGACTGTTAGGAATATAGGGAAATACAATCCTTAATGACCATTTGTAAGCTTCCCACCACAGGAGGACAAAGACCAGGAATCAGACCATCTAAGGACTTAAAACAGTCCTAAAGACACCTGATGGCACATTGGCACTCCATCCACATCCCAAGCCCACCAACTCAGCCCCAGACACTGAGGACCACAGCTTCCTGCCAGTGAATGCATATAAGGATGACACTCCAGCTCCTGGGGGTTGCCAACATCAGCACCATATCCCTCAGCTCAATACTTTGTAGCCCTTCCCTTTGGATATCCCATCCTCCCACCCCTTTTCCTTAAATAAATTCCATTTTTCTTAAGTCACTGTCTGCGTATCACCATGTTAACCTTTCACCCACCCTCTACAATTATCTCTAAACACTTATTTCTCTTTAAAATATGACTCGAAATGATTTTTTTTTATTGTTTTGTTTCTGCTCAGGTAGATTTAAAAAATGGAAACGCCTTTGTTTTGTGGTTTTAATATATAATACAATAAATATTAAATAAATAATATAAAAATATATTATTTTACCCTATATGACATATTGTCTTTAACTTTTCCTGAAGAAAGTCGTTTTATTTTAATAAATATGTTTGTTTCTTCTTTGGGCAAACCCTGTGTGGAATAGAGCTTAATAATATATTTAGAGGCCAGTGAATTTGTTGCTGGTAGTTTTTGTGATCCCAGGACATACTTCCTATATTAGTGAATGAAAACCATGTAATCTAAACATTAAATCAATAGTGCGATAACAGTACTTGTTAGTAAGCATGATTGATAAAATTGCATAATGTACATTAAGACACTTTGAAGACTGAGGCGCACAACTGAAATTATCATTGTCTGCGTTATCACACATCATTGTCCATTACATTTTTTGAGACTTACCTTCTAAATTTCTATCAAGTTAGATAAATAAAATAAATATAAAGTATCTCTAAAGTCCAATAAAAAAATAAAAGACCTTACAAGGGAGACACTTGAATCACTTAAAGAAAAAATCCTCTATTTTTATCAAAGGCTGCAGAAGCATATAGGCAGCATTTTAAGTCCTAATTGTACTTTTTTTTTCTTTATTGAAAATATATTTTTATTAATTTCAGAGATGAAGGGAGAGGGAGAGAGAGCTAGAAAGATCAATGATGAGGAGAATCATTGATTGGTGGCCTCCTGCATGCTCCACACTGGGGGTCAAGCCCACAACCCAGGCATATGCCCATGACTGGAATCAAACCTGGGACCCTTCAGTCTGCAGGCCAAAGCTCTATTCACTGAGCCAAACTGGCCAGGGCCCTAATTGTGCTTTTTATTGCTATTGAGTCTAAGTAAGTTTTACAAAAGTTTATTAACACTAAATATTTTACTTGACTAATTTGGTGTTTAGTTGATTAAAAATGGCACATTCATGCTATAGACTAGTATGTGGTTTTTCTAATCTTATTCTATACATGCTAGTTAAGGAAAATACTAACAAATAGGTTTGTGATTCAAAGTAGGCTAAGAAACAATATTTTTAATATAAATACATTGTTGTAAATTATATCTATCTATTTATGCATTCAAAATTCAGTCAGGATAGTAAAATTGAGTTATTTCATATCTTGATTTTGCATCTGTACACATATATATACTAAAGCTTCAGTGCATGAATTCATGCATGGGTGGGGTCCGGCCAGCCTGCCCCAATTGGGGCCTATCAGGCAGGGCTGGCTCGGAGGAGGGGCCATGGGCAGTTGGCCAGCTGGCACTGCCCCCTGGTTTAATTCCCAGTCGAACTCCTGGTCAAGGGGACAATTTGTATATTAGCTTTTTATTATATAGGACTAGAGGCCGGGTGCACAAGATTCATGCACTGCAGGGGGTCCCTCAGCCCAGCCTGCCCCCTCTTGCAGTCTGGAACCCCCCAGGGTATGTCTGCCTGCCGGCTTGGGCCTGATCCCCAAGCTGGCAGTCAGACATCCCTCTCACAGTCCAGAAACCCTCCCTCCTTACAGCCCACCTGCAGTGGAGGTGGGAGAGTTTCCTGCTGCTGCCGCTGTGCTCTCCAGCCATGAACCTGGCTTCTGGCTGAGCGGCTATCCCTGTGGGAGTGCACTGACCAACAGGGGGCAGCTCCTGTGTTGAGTGTCTTCCCCTTCCCCTTGGTGGTTAGTGCATGTCATAGCGACTGGTCATTCCTCCAATCGATTTACATATTAGCCTTTTATTATATAGGATTCCACAATGCATGTGAAACCAACATGTGGGGTTTGAGTCTGAGTTCCTTGTCTTGGAAAATCGAAGAATGAAATTGCAGACAAAAATGATTAGTGGAACCAAAGTTTATTAAGAGAAGCCAGTCCTAGAAAAGGTGTAACTGGGGTTCCAGGAGCAGGCCAGTGTCCAGAGCTTCTTTTCCATGTTACAGTTGAGAATAGCTCAGCATCCAAGCTTATTAAAGTCTAATAGTCCATTTGTTAAGTAAGGCCCACATGGCCATAAGCCATGTGGACACAGGGCTGTGCTTTCCTACCATAGGAGCTTCAGGAATGCATTGCATGCCAGGGAGAAGACAGAGGAAGCCTGGGTGCTTTTAATTTAGGGGGTGGAGATAGCCTTGCTAGCTCCTGATTGGTCCTTTCAAAGAATTTTTACTTAGCAATATCCTTGGGATTGGTTATCTGCAAGCTTCCTGTCTTAGCAATATCCACACATTTTAAAGTTCATGCCTCTCAAGCTCATGACCTTTCTTCCCCACCCTGTTGGAGTGCCTTAGTAATTCTGCCTAGATGGGGTCCCAGTTTTACTTCTTCCCCCCACCTCATGGTATAGATTCCTGATTACCTAGCTCCCCTCTGTCTCCTCACATGGTTATTATTTAAAATCATAAAAACAAGTTAGAAATAGGATTTTTATTATTATTAAAATGTCCTAATAGGCATATCTATAAAATGTACATGAAAGTATTTAGAACAAAATATCAATAGAAATTAAAATTCATGTCTGGTTTTTTTCTTTTTAAGACTCATTTTTCAGAAAAGTTTTATGTCAAATAACTAATATTTTAAAATTAGAAAAATTAGTAATGTTCTTCAAAATAGACTTTATGGGTAAATAAATAACTGGAAGATAGTGTAAATCTTTTTTAAAAATTGAAAGCTTTGAAATGAAAATGAGAATTGAAATACCAGCAGAGTTCTAACCCAGTATTTTTCAAATTTTTTTTATCTCATTAGTTATGCTAACACATAACTAATTACTAAAATTCTGTAGCACTAAAAATATATATTTTTTGCTGATGTGACCAAAAAAAAGATATAATTTTGATTTATTTATACCAAACGGCTTTCTAGAGCTATAAAAGTGGCTTCTCAGGTTTATGTTGATATCTTTTCAGTCTTAAATTTGCTATTTAAAGCAAATTTCACTGTAAACTTCTTAAAAGGGCTCATTATTCACTAACATCTTGAATCTTTATATAATTCTAGTTTCTTCATAAGAGTTTGTCTATACCTTTTATATTGTGGATAAATATAACATCATTAGCTTACATTTATCTTCTTTGAATGCCTATAAAATTGCTATCTTCTGGCATAAAAGAATGGTATCAAAATTATGAAAATGATTTTAGTTTCTCTTGAAATTAAAATCATTTAATTTATATTTAACTTGATATGCTTACTTGGAGGTTGAAAGAAAAAAATGGTAAACTTCAATTTACATAAAATAATTTTACCATTGTATTTCTTATTGTTGGCCTTCTATGTCACTTTTCTAAATAATGAGATAATTTTTCCATGTGTAGTATTCAGTAAGCCTTTTGTTGTGTTGTGTTTTTATTTTTAATTTTATTGACTTATCTATTTATATTGATTTGAGAGAGAGAGAGAGAGAGAGAGAGAGAGAGAGAGAGAGAGTTTAATGTGAGAGATAAACATCACCCTATTGTCTCTCAAGTACACACCAACTAGAGAATGTACCTAAGACCTGGGTATGTGCCCTTACCTGGAATGGAACCCACCACATTTTGGGATATAACACTCCAACTGACTGAGCCACACTGGTCAGAGCTTATTTATGTTTAAATTAAATCTATTGAAATGACATTGGTTAATAAAATTGTTTGATTTCAAGTGTACATTTCTATGATACACCATCTATCTATTGCATTGTGCCTGTTACCCAAAGTCAAATCTTCTTCTGTCACCATACATTTGACCCCCCTTTATTCCTTCCTTCCCCACCTTCCCTTTCCTCTGATAACCACCATACTGTTGTCTGTGTCTATGAGTTTTTATTTGCTTATTTTTCTTGTTTGTTCATTTCTGCATGATCAGGGATTAGCTCAACTCTCACTCAAAGGCTTAGGTGTATTATAAGAAAAAATAGAGAACAGGTCTGATATATCTATGGGATGAAATACATGGCCATAATAATCAGGAGTACAATAAGTAACTTCATTTTAAAGTTATTTCAAGATACTTTTTTTGCACAGGTGACATTGCTCATAATTTTTGAAAAAGTATACTTATTATCTATGTATTTAATTTAGGTTCATTTTATTAGCAGATTTCTCTATTGGAAAATGACAGACACATACATATTAATACTATATTTTATTTCCTGAAAAAGAAAGGAAATTGTCTAAGACACATTTCATATGCCTTTAACTATCCTTGTTGTAGGCTAATTATCAAATGAATCTATCACAATGATGTCATCATATAATTAATATTGTACAATAAAAAATTCTTTTGCAGGTTGGACATAAATACAAATTATATTATGTAGTTCTATTTCCACTATACTTATCTATAGATATATAAATATATTATTTTATGGAATGAGTACAATCAGTCTCCCTTAATGATAAATGTAGAAATGCTTTACAATAGTAATTTCTCATTTAATCTATAATTAACCAATAAATATGACAGAAGGTCATTTTATTTGAGTGCCAATAATTAGTGATTTGGTAAATGAGACAGATTCTTTACTGCTAGTGATAATTTTACTCTACAATTTGGGCAAATTCAGAATTTTATAGTTCCTTCAGTTACTAAATCCTATAGTTTGTCACTTTAAGCATTATTCTGGACACAAGAATGGGATAACCTATTGGGGGAAGTGAGCTCACTTTCAAGAGAAATCTATGACATTTAGTTAATAAATCTGGAAAAGAATGAATTTACTAGGGTTTCCTTTTCTTCTACGCCTTAATTTCCTATTGGGAAAAGAAAATCTGTTTTCATCCTAAAATAGATTATTCTCTATACATCAGAGCAGGATTTTTCATTTCAGCCCATTTTCTAAGCAGAGTCTGAGATAAACAGGAGTGGTCTTGACTTCTGATATAAATATGTCCTCTGGGTAACACAGGTTATTTTTCACATTGAAAATTTTTGAAAACCTAAACATGTTATATTAAGCCAGGATAGAATACTGCTCAATTATTCACCTAAAAATAGGAGAATGCTTCAAATGTACAGAACAAGTATGTCTCTTCCTCTAGGTTACTTGTGAATTAGTTTACCTTATATGTCTATAATATAGTTTAGTGTACAGAATAATTCTATTTGGATTTATATTTTGTACCATCTCTTGGGCCTTAACATCTTTAAGCCTCATTCTCTTCACTTGTAATAGATATGACTATATCCACCATAGAGGCTCATGGTGAGTTATAAATCTCATTCATAGCTACTACTCAGAAAATGTTAACAATAGTAGTATTAGATATGCCAGTCAAAAAAATGACCTTTTCTGTTTTAAAAGTGTTTTCTTCTTTATTTACATGCAATTCTGTGTGTTTCATTTGCACGTAAGACTTTGAATCAAATATGAGTTAGTGATATCTTGAAGGACAATGCTAAATGGCTATTTTTCTTTTTTATATGATTTTTTCATAAACTTGAATTAACACACATATACTTTCTACATATACTTCTACAGTTTACATAATGAAGACTGTGAAATGTATAAAAACACTTCTTTCATACCAGCTGATTCAGTCAGAAGGGGTCTATAATCATGTGTATTGGTCAATAGAAGTATTGTCAGAATGAGGAATTTCGTGTGGAAACCAGAACTTAAATAAACGTAAGAGGAGCTGAGAAATGGAGCTCTGGGAAGTCCAAGGTTCAGAGTGACAGTTACCATGTCTGCCTGGAATATCAGCAGTGGTGAGGAGTTGGAAATTGTAAGAAACAAACAAACAAACAAATAAACAAACAGCAAACAAAACAGGGAAACTCTGCATATCTAGATGCTTCAAGAGAAGCATGAATGGGCAACTCATGAATACCTAGAGCCTTTTTAAAAGCTTTCAGAAAGCCCTTTAAGGAAGCAGTTTCCTCTGTGAAAACCATTCTTCTAAGGGAACTGTTGCTTTTACAGCTCTAGAAAGCAGGGGAAAATGTTATAAAATGTTACAGTTGTCCCTATTTATTATCATGACTGTGTGCCACAAGCTACCAAAAATAATGATCTGGTGAGTCCTTTCTGTCTTACAAGTATTGCTGGGTTGGTTTCTTGGTCCAGTATAAAAATCTAGAACAAATAAGGAGGATTTTATGTGAAACAATTTAACAGACTCTGATAGAGAGAGTAGTGCCAAGCTGACAACTTGCTATCCAACACATTTTATTAAGAGCAGAAATCATCTTTCTGACCATGCTAACTGAACAGAATGAGAGAGAGAGAGAGAAAAGGAAGTTACTCTCTCCTAAAATAATCTTAAGAAACATCTTTTCTCGAAAGTATAAATAATACAATACCCAAGAAGTGTATATTTTGGTAAAGCAATAGTTATCCACTAAAAATAAATAAATAAATAAAAGACATTTGTTCTACTTATGATACTGGTACAGGCAAACCTATCCTATGAGTTAAATGGCTGAAAAACTATTTGATTTTTAGTAATTACATAAGCATAAACTAAATTATATGGATTGTGAGTAAAACTACACACACATATTTTCCTTCCTTTTAAAATTTTAGTCAAAGATAAGATTTTATATGAATTATTACAGCCCACTAGTATGGGATAATAATGGCCTAGAGACAGAATCAAACCAGTAGTAATTTGAAAAGTATAACCATGCTCTGGCTGGTGTGGCTTTGTTGGTTGGAGCATCATCCCTTACACTGAAAGGTCATGGATTTGATCCCTCCTCAGGACATGTACGGGAGGCAACCAGTCCATGTGCCTGTCTCACACCCATGTTCTTCTCTCTCTTCCTCCCTCCTTCCCTCCCTCCCTCCCTTCCACTTTACCTGAAAAACAATGGGAAAAAAGTTTTATTCATTCAAAAAGCAAAAATTGCAATTAATAATAGGTCCATGGTCGATATGTTATTTTAGTTCTTCTATAATATTGTTCAATTCATTCTTAAAAATTAACACCCTCTCCCCCCCGCCCCCCATTGATTATACCCATACTATTCTGGGCTGAGTTCCATCGTCTCTTTCCAGGATTATTGGAATATCCTCCTAACCTTTCTTTTTACTTTTACCTTTGCCTTCCCATTGCATGCTTAATTTCAGCCCATCAAGCAATCTGAGTTAGTTAGATAATATTATTCCTCTATTCAAACTTCTGCCATGAGCCCCATCTCACTCATAGTAAAATAAATTATTTGCATTGACCCTCTTTTTCTTCTTCTATCCAATCAGTTGCCTCTCAGATGTAGTTTCCTAATCATATCTCTTGTTCAGCAAAAAAGTGGCCTTCTTTTTCATTTTTCACAAACATTGCAGGTATGTTCACACTTCAGGGACTCTTAAAAAACCCTGAAGTTTCTTCTCTCCAGAAACATATCCCTGATATTCACAACTTATTCACCCTTCTGTTCAAATCTTTACTCAAATATAACATGTTTCTCATGTGATATAACCTGGGCCCCCTAACAAAAGTGGCCACCAAACACCAAAGTTGCTCATAACTGCTTGTTAATTCTCTGAATATCTATGTCCTTCACACATTTCATTATTTAACATGCTAATTTTGCTGACCTCACTCTAGAAAACAAACTCCTTGAATTCCTAGACTTTCTTGTTTTTCTTCTTCTTTTTTTTTTGGTGGGGGTGTATGCTATATCCCCAATTGTTAGAAAAGTACTGGTAGAACATCTGGTGCTTATTGAGTATTTATTGAATAGAGTAATGAATATAAAAAACTATATATAATATATTTGTAAATTTTGGTAAAATTTAATATAATCTTAATAAACATTTAAATACTTCCACAATAAAATCATTAAGTATGATTTTGATGGCAGAATTATCATCAAATTATGAACATGAAATCAAGCTAATAAAATATGTAATGATGACTTGTACACTATCATATTAATATTGAAACTCAGTGATTCCTCAAAACACAACTGCCCACATGGGCCATCTCAACCCAAATCTGAAATCAGTCAGGTTGTGATAGTTACATATTACTTCTGAACACTGACAAAGATAGGCATTTCTTCCATATGAACATTTTCCTGCAAATATTTTGCTTGTTTTAATAAAATGTTCAAATATGAAATATGTTTCTGTTAACATTATCCCAAGGTAAATGTGAATAACCCTTCAGGTCAAAGTAAAATGAAAGAATTGAGCAAGAATGGCTTTCTGACAGACACAAGTATTAGTGCTCGTCAGTGGAACTTTCTATCTGAAGCATTGAGTTTTGATGTATAATTTATAAGAAAATTATAATAACCTTGTTTGCTACATTAAAGAATAGAGAGTAAATAAAAGCCTTAATATTTGCATAACCTTAATATTAAACTATGAAATCTCAAGAACATAAAGTGTACTTTAATTTTTTAATGCTGTTGTGAAAGATATTACTACATAGAGCAAAAACTTACTGGATATTTTGTAGACAAAAATCCTATAAGAAAAGGAAAGCATTAATTTTAATTAAATTACAAACTATAAGCATTTTTATTACATTTATCTCTTTTGTAAAAAAATATTCATTACATTTTGTTATAATATACAGTATGCTATTTATATGATTAAAATCTCTGAGCCCTTCAAAGGTGAATGGAAATTCATTTCTGAAGAAAATGTCATCATTCTAAATATTGCATTTAATAGAGTAATTAAGATTGCATTTATTAGTTTTCTAGACTTTAAAAAGTATTTTATTGAGAAGAAAAAAATAAAATGTAACAAATTTACTTTGGAGGGAAGTTATATTTGTCATACATTTTTGAACAAAATTTACATGAAGTCTAAGCATTGTTAATTTTATACTTTGACATAAAGAAAATAAATGTGTATGTGAGACTAAAATTTCATTTAAAGCTTCCATCAAGTGGTGCATTCTGCATCCATATGGAAGTTGTTGTGGATAAGAAGTTACCTTGTGTATAAATATAACTGCATCACAATCAAGTTTCCATATACTCCTGCCCACCAGCCCACCACCACATGCACACACACACACACACACTCACACAGCCTCCCCACTAGCAACATCCCGAATTAGAGTGGCACAGTGCTGATAGTAGGGTAGATTGTGTTACTGTATGAGTGTGTTTGAGGGGGGATATATATGGGAACTCTTTGTACTTTCTGCTTAATTTTTTCTGTGACACTGAAACTACTCTAAAAAACAAATTTTATTTAAATGAAGGGCAAATCAATGGTTAGTAACAAAACATAATGACAGGATAATAAAGAATATAAGTTAACAACAAAAGCTGAAATTTTGTGTTTATATAAGAAACTTATATTTTCCTTCTTGTTGAATACTTGTAACTTAAAATAACTGATCTCTATTAATATGGATAGACTAACAAAAATGTCACTACTAGGTATTGCCTTTATACATGGCCTTCATTAACACTAAATTTATTCTTGGAGTTCTTGAGCTTGATTTTATAAAATTGTATCTAGATGTATGATTTCATTTCCTTCTAACGTTTGGATGATTTGCAGAGTCATTTGGCACTTGTCTAGCTACATTATGACATGCTAGCAGCCATGTATTAGACAGAAAACTAATTATTTCAAAGAATAACATCATGGAAACATGAAGTATATAGAGTTGATTTGGGGAACACTCTCCCTCCCCAGGGAGGGTGCCCACAAGACTTGTAACCAGGGGAGCAATGGCGGCAGCAGCTCTTCCTGTGTTAACCCCCTGAACCTGCCTCCCAGGCCTCCTTTCCTCTGACTTCTCAGTGAGCCAAGCAGCCCTGCCTAGGCTCCTTTCTTTCCTATAGCATTTTCAGAAGGTTTTTATTCTTGAGAATATTACAGATGTTCCCCATTGGCCCTCTCCACCCAGAGCAGAATGGCTGATTTAAACAAGGCATGTCTTGAAAACATTGTAAGTCAAGTGAACAAACAACTGCTGTCTAAGGTGAAAGATTATAGTTGGCACAAACACTAAGCAAACAAAATGCTTAGGAGTAAAAGCTGGAGAGACATTTTCTTTGGGAATTAAGATATTTAAATGCCCACATGTAAGGGGAATTTAGGAAACCATGGGCATGTATAAGGCAGGACACATACTCAGAAAAGACCTGAGAAGTCCCTAAGCTCTTACCTCTGACTTATATTTAGACTAATTGTTAATGGGGAGCTGACAAGACCTTGATTCTTATCTTCTTGAAAGAAAGATTTCAATGAAGAGACAAAGCGTAGCAAAGTTAGAATGTATTGGCCACAACAAAAATATACTTAGGAGAGTGAAACAAGAAAGGGCATAGAAGTGAGCCCAGGCAGGGCTGCTTTGACTCATTGAGAAGTCAGAGAAAAAGGGGGTCTTGGAGATAGGCTCAGGGGGTTAGCCCAAGACGAGCTGCCACTGCCCATTGCTCCCTGGTTGCAGGTCTCCTGGGGCCCCTTAGAGAGAAGGGGGCAGGGAGTGGCTTGGGCATGCTCCCTGGGGGGAGAGTGCACATTAGGCCTTTCATCCTGAGCGTATTTATTTCTCACTTGCAGGTGGAAATCTTAGGGCAGGTCTCAGGGAGGGATTCAATAGAATATTCATCAGCTTTTCAGGTGTGTTCTATCAGGGTCATGTTCTCCATTGATTGCTGGGAGCCATGGCAGGGGGTCATTAGTCAATGCAGTTGGTCCAGGCATCACTTGTCTGGTTTTGCTGTCTTTCTGGGGCTGGAGCTGAAATACAACTTTATTTACATTCAATTACAGGGAGGAAAAGTCAGGGGGTCCAAACCACATGGCCAGTGATAGGGAAGGAAAGGTTACCCTGGGGGTGAGGTTCTTGTTTTCCAGTTTTGTTCCTTGCTAGACATCCAGGGCTTTCTGCCCTCGTGAGTTTCTGTACATTCTCTGTTCATGTTTGTCTAACTGCCTATAACATTAGTATGAGCAGGAAATGAAGACTAAGGCAGAGTTGTAATAGCCAGCTGTGGGAAGCCACCCACTGCTGATACTATCATGGGAATGCACCAAGGAACTCGGAAGGCTTAGCAGGGCTGAAGCTAAGCACCCGATTGTTGAAATAGTGGTGGCTCAAGGCAATTTCCTAACCTGATAATTTTTTCACTGTTTATCAAACTACCTTTGATATGCCTGTATGCATTGCTAAAGGGCAATTATGTATTCAAGTAAATAAATAGTGGACCGGCCAGAAGTCAGTGTGTCTCTTCAAGATAGAGGCTTCCCCTGGCCCCCAATCCTTTCTAAATTCATATTTCTTGTATAGCATTTTCATTTGTGTGCAGTCCCTCCTTCAGATCCTGAACCCAGCTGTGCAGGTCGAGGCATGGAATGAGGGAAGGCCCTGGCCAGCAGCCAGCAGCCAGGGAAGGGAGGCCCCAGCCAGCAGCCGGCAGCCACTAGGGACCCTACCCATGCACGAATTTCATGCACTGAGCCTCTAGTTAATATATCAGAAAGTTAAACCCCTATTCAGATAAGTATATGTGCTCTAAGACTTAAAATAATATGATTATTTTTAAGATTAATTCAGGTGCTCTATCTATTAGATTATATAAGTCCCCCCCATCACTAAGACCAAATGATCTAGCTGACCAAATTATCTAAAAATGTTGCCTTTTCAACTATTTTTAACTTAGTATACTGTATGAGAGTTTTTTAATCAGGGTAAATTAATATTTAAAAAAGATATATGTAACCAACTATGCAACTTTCATTGTATTTCAACAGTTTTTACAAGCTGATATTAAGTACATTATGTATTTGTTTACTTGTTTATGAAAGAAGGGAAATTGCATGTCTTAGAAAGCTGCATAGCGTAGAAAAGATACTCTTAAATATTAGTAAAATGAATGAATATAGGATGAGTACGCAAGGTTAGATGGTAAAGCATTTGGAGAAGGCAATTATAAAAGGAAGCCCTTTTTGTGTGCTTTCTCCTTCACGAAACAATTGAGCTTGCCCTAAGACCTCACCTGTTTTTACCTTAGTCATTAGCTCAAGGTCTAAGACTATAGCTCATGATGGCTTACTTCCCACTATTAGATATTGGCCAACGTCCAGCAAGAGGTGAAAACTGAAAAGTTGCCTCCTCGTGGCAGTGACTCGGTCAAAGTCAGAAAAATTAGTTCAGCCCAACTGGGTTGATCTTTGACATATGAACCAGGAGGTCACAGTTCAATTCCTCGGTCAGGGCACATGCCCCAATTGTGGGCTCGATCACCAACGTGGGGTTCTCATAATTGATGTTTCCACTTCTCTCTCCCTCTCCCTGCCTCTCTGAAATCAATAAAATTATATTTTTAGAAAAGGAAAAATTAGTTCAGATCTATGAGTGTGTGTGTGTGTGTGTGTGTGTGTGTGTGTGTGTGTGTTATTGTTTTAAATACACACTGCATGGCTCACACTGGAGATCAAAGCTGTAACCAGGACATGTGCCCTGACCAGAATCGAACTGTGACCTCCTGGTTCATGGGTCAACACTCAACTGCTGAGCCACATTGGCTGGGACAGGCTTATGTTCTTAATTGAAGGGGTTAGTTTGAAATTTGAAATGAAGGTACTTAGATAAAACAAAGAGGAGGATTGTAAGAATTTGGAATCTTAATCAGGGAAGACTAACATAATTGGCTAGGACTACTTTTGTCTCTAGAGCAGGGGTCCTCAAACTTTTTAAACAGGGGGCCTGTTCACTGTCCTTCAGACCGTTGGAGGGCCGGACTATAGTTTAAAAAAAAACTATGAACAAATTCCTATGCAAACTGCACATATCTTATTTTGAAGTAAAAAAACAAAAAGGGAACAAGTACAATATTTGTATTTGCATGTGGCCCGTGGGCTGTAGTTTGAGGACCCCTGCTCTAGAGAGTAGTCAGGATGCTAGAATATTTAGACTGAATAATGAATATTTTTCCTGACACTTTTTTCTCTGTCCAGAACAATATAATTATTAATAAAATATTAATAATGATTTGTTAAACTGGTGAAATAATTTTTTTCAAATACAACTCTTCATCTAAACTGTTCTTGTAGATTTTTAGCATATTTTAGATACACTGAGGACAACTGGGTTTAATAGAACAAATGTTATAAGTAACTTTATTACATTCCTGGTGAGATAGTAACAAGCCTTGATAATAGCCAGTCAATTTGAAGGAGGTTCAAAGGACAAGGCACTCTCTGCTCTCTAACAATATTTGAAAAGTAAACAAATAAGGAAGAAATACATATTCTCTTGATCACAGTATCTGTAAGTTATGTTCTTAAGAAATGTACATATAACTTGCCAATACTGACATATTGGCCACAGTACAGTATTTCAATTTTGTCTTCTTTTAAAAATAAAAAAAATTTTAGTAGGAGGTTCATATTGACAAATTTTAACACAGAATGTCTAAAAAGAGGAGGGTAGAAACTAGTACAGGTAGTAGAAAGAGAAAACAGAGGGATATAAAAAGATTGAAAAATAAAGAAGATGGAATAGCAACGTACTTTATGTATCCAGAGAATACGCCAGAAAAAAAAAAGTAATTTAAAAGTGCAATGTCAGATCCTAAACTGACTCATTGATGCTTGCTATTTTACTTTTCTATTCCTTCTTATTAATTATGCTGGAGCTCCATCTATTTCATTAAATATTCTATCAAATTAAATTCAGCTTCTGTAGGTGCACTAGAATTTCATTATCAACGGAGAAGCCATTAAGTGAGGCTTCCCTGATCTTTCCTTTTCTCCACACCCTAATTTACAAAAAAGTAATAATAATAATAATAATAATAACAATAAAATAACACTCTGTTGTCCCATACTCCCAGTAAAAAGTGGTAAGCCTACTTCATCAAAAACACCACACTACTAAATAAATAAGCTCAGGCTACAAAAGCATTAAAAACTCTCAATATCCTAAAATATATTTGTGATAGTTTGATTGGGTTTTATTTCTGTCATTCTTTTTTCTTTGTTCTTATTACCCACTTATCTAATTTTTAAAATCTTCTATGTTTTTATTAATTCAAAGGTAGTGAAAATACTCCTAAAATAGTTCAGTGTAATACTTAACACCTGGCATAGGTAGTGCTTTGCTTCACCACTATAAATATACTACTTTTTATCCCTTTTTTCTTTCTATACTTTTTATAAGAAAGTCATTATGTATAGTCCACAATTAAGGAGTGGGGATTATGCTCCATCTTTTAATGGAAGACATACCCTCATAAAATATTTGGAATTCTTCTGCAAGGGATATTTGTCTTTTCCCCCTAAGTTATTTATTTATATCGATGTGCACTCATAAATATTTATACGATATT
Source organism: Myotis myotis (assembly GCF_014108235.1). Classification (NCBI taxonomy): domain Eukaryota; kingdom Metazoa; phylum Chordata; class Mammalia; order Chiroptera; family Vespertilionidae; genus Myotis; species Myotis myotis. The sequence continues at coordinate 75,987,952 of NW_023416335.1, forward strand.
TTTTATTGTAATATTACTTTATTGCTCAAGTCATTCAGATTTGGCATTGGAACTCTTTCAGTCAGCTTCTGTGTCCCTTTGACATACCTCCATTAATATAGGGGTTTTTATTTTTTGTTCTATTTTTTATGTATTCTGGTACAAGTTGTTTCACACTCATTCTGTATATTTCCAGCTACAGTCCTAGAATCATTCATTCTTTTTATAGAAAAATAGTAGCCCGGTGCACAAAATTCGTGCACTGGGGTAGGGGGGGGGGAAGGAGCCCCTCAGTCTGGCCTTCACCCTTTCCAATCTGAGACCCCTCAGGGAATGACCAACTACCTGTTTGTGCCCACACTTGTAACAGATAACAACTCCATTGTTGTTTCTTTCTTCTGTTTAAAACCATTGGAATTAGTAGGTATTCAAAGTGTGTATACATTTTGGGGGGACACCCTGTATATCTCTAGTCAGCAGTGAAAGAAACCAACAGCAGATTTGGAACCCCCAGACAGGGAACCTCGCTCACTCCCCACATGTCTCCCCACTTCACTTTCCACCTTCGTGGGCAGCAGGAGAATAAACGTTTTCTCTCATTAATTCGGAAAAGCACGTCCTGTCACCCGCTGCCTGGCAGGAGTGCGCTAGGCCCCAAGCAAGCGAGGCTCAGTCAGGGCAGCCTTTGCTCATGGGTGCTGGCACCCAAAGTACACATTCCTCCTCTACAGTCGCCCTGACTATCCCACTCTTTCACGGAGAGGACGGAATTCCTCTCCGCCTCTGGGTTCTTGATCTTGAATGCTGATTGAAGGCACCTCAGTGAGGGCCGCCCATGCCCACCAGGTGTGTCTGTCTGCACCTGCTCCCGCCTCAGCACCTGCATTAACCTCCCAGAGGTGATCTCATAGCTGCACTGGCCTCCGTGGGAACAGGGCATCACCACTCTGTCCTCTCACTGTCATCTCACAGGCGCCCACCCTCAGCACCCAGAACACCCAGACACTCTCCAAAGGACTTGAGCGCATCAGAAGGGATGTGTGCACATCCTGTGGGGGTGTTAGGCATGCTGGGTTGATGGAAGTGCGGTGGAGAGGCGGGGGAACTTTGCAAGCCTTGGTTTGCAACTGTTGCATATGCAGGAGGGTGACAGTGTGCTGGGGGATGTTCGCACGCCAGGGGGGGATGTGCACACCAGAGGCCTCTGGCTTTGCAGATCCTCAAACCCCCCTGGTGCGGCCAGGAGGATGTCAGTCTGGCCTGCCAAGGTGACTGTCCCTGCGATCCTGCACCTTCTGGGCCAGGAGGCGAATCTTGTGCACCCACTCCTGGGTGCTGATGGCCTGCAGGCGCTACTTCAGCTCAGCCTGCAGGCTCCGCTTGGCATGCTCACAGCTGTCACCACTGCCATGTGGGGAATACAGGCTGCCCTCCGCCGGCCTGCCTCCCTTGTCCAGAGGCTCTCTGTGCTGCTCACCTGCCCAGAGTGACTGGGGCTGGGTGGAAGCCAGGCTTCCTTCCTTGCCCAACCCCGGCTGATCCACACCTGTGGGAGCTGCTGACCTGCCGGGAAGGGTCACAGATTCTGGTCCCGGGACCGCGGACAGCCTCAAGCACTGCCCCCCGCCCGCCAGGGTCACAGATCCGTGTCTTGGTCCCGCGGACAGGTCACGGATCTGGGTCCCAGACCACGGATAGCCTCAAGCGTTGTCCCCCACCCACTTGGTCATGGATCTGGGCCCCAGACTGCAGACAGCCTCAAGCGCTGCCCCCCGCCTGCCAGGTCATGGATCCGGGACCCAGACCACGGACAGCCTCAAGTGCTGCTCCCCGCCTGGCAGGGTCACAGATCCGGGTACCAGACCACGGACAGCCTCAAGTACTGCCGCCCACCTGGCAGGGTCACAGATCCGGGTCCTGGTGCCGGAAGCCGGTCCATCCTTGCTGCTTGACACAGTCGCTGCAGGAAAGAAACATCTGCACAGCATATGTTTCAAGGGACCTGGCATATATAGCATACTGTTCTTAATATGTTTGCTCCCCTTAGCGCTGTGTGTTTTAACCAAGGTCACCTCTCCAAGAAAGGTTGTTTCCCCAGGTAAGGATTTTTCCCTGAAGTCAGGGAGGGGATAAAACTCTTTAACTAAGTGCCAGGCGGATAGTTAATCACTTTAACTACGAACAATCATGCTTAAGCTACATAATCTTTACTCCCTGGAATGGAGATAAGAAACGCCCTAACCTTTGCAATAGAAATTGACAGGATTAAAATCAACTGGTATAAATACGGATGTAACAAGACAATAAACTCCGGAACTTTGCTGGAGATCCTGACCAGAACTTGGCTAGAGATCCTGGCTAGGCTGAACCTGGACAGAACCTGGCGGGAGAACCTAGCGAGGGAACATAGCTACAAAACCTGACTGGAGTATCTGGAGAACCTGGCTGGAGAACCTAGGAAGAGAACATGGACACAGAACCTGGATGGAGATCCTAACCAGAACTTCCTGGAGATCCAGACCAGAACTTGGCTGGAGATCCTGGCTAGAGATCCTGGCTAGGTTGCTGATCAACTGAACGCTGTCTCCGTGTCATTCCTTCTTCGCCGACTCCGTCCACACCTTTGGGGACCCCTGGACCCTGGGACAGCGGACAGCCTCAAGCACTGCCCCCCGCCCACCAGGTCACACATCCGGTCCCGGACCACGGACAGCCTTGCCCGCTGCCGCCCGCCTTCAGTATGCAAATTAGCTGCCATCTTGTTGCTTCAGGATGGGGGTCTCCACTGAGGTGCCTGGCCAGTCTGGGTCAGGGGCTGAGGGCCATTTTTAGGCTGCCCGCACCCCCTTCAGGGTGGGGGTCCCCGCTGGGGTGCCTGGCCAGCCTGGATGAGGGGATGATGGCTGTTTGCAGCTGGTCACACACCCTTCAGGGTGGGGGTCCCCACTGGGGTGCCTGGCCAGTCTGGGTCAGGGGCTGAGGGCCGTTTTCAGGCTGGCGGGTGACTGAAGTTCCCAACTTCTCCTTTTTTTCTTTTTTTTTTTTTAATTCTGGGATTTATTTACCTTCTATAGCTGTCACTGGAGCTGAAAGCTGGCTTTAGCTCTGAGGCCTGGTTGCAGCTCTGAGACCTCGGCTGCTGAAAGCAGGGATCTGGGTTTGTTTGGATTCTATAATTGAAACACTGTTGCGATCCTGCTGGCTGAAGCCCGGCTGGCCGAAAGCAGGTTTCTGGGTTTTGTTTAACTTCTATAATTGCAACACTGTTTCTTAGAGTGCAAGCTCAGAGGCTGGCAGCGTCAGGCAGGGAACCTTGGCTTCCTCCTTTACTGGAGCAAGCAAGCCTCCTGTTTGCTTTAGCTGCCTGGCTGCCGGCCACCATCTTGGTTGACAGTTAATTTGCATATCTCCCTGATTAGCCAATGGGAATCGTGTCAGAGCTACAGTTAATTACCATGTTTGTCTATTATTTTATAGGACTAGAGGCCCGGTACACAAAATTCATGCATGGGTAGGGTCCCTAGGCCTGGCTGGTGATCTGGGCAGATCTGTGGGGCAACTGGTGGGGTGATCAGGGCCCCCACTGGCGCCTGCCTTGGCTGGCCTGGAGCTGCCCACTCACTGGCCCCACCCCCTGCCACCAATTGCCTCTCTCTGTAGGGTAACTGGCAGGGTGATTGGGGGGCCCCACAGGCATCCACCTTGGCTGGTCTGGTGCCACCCACTCACCAGCCCTGCCTCCCACTACCACTGGACATGGGGAGCCTGCAGTCTGGGGGAAACTCCTGCATTGAGCATATGCCCCCTGTTGGCCAGTGTGCATCATAGTGACTGGTCGTTCTGCCATTCGTTCCACTGTTCGGCCTATTTGCATATTAGGCTTTTATTATATAGGATGCTATAAAAAAACTATGTCTGGGTGATTGACTTGCTCAAGGCTATTATAATGTTGTTGTTTCAAGGGCCCTCACTGACAAAGCAAGGATACATATGTTTGTATATTTATCTGTGTTTAATTTGTGTATATAAACATATCTGTTAATATTTCCAAATGTCAATATCAATATTAAGCTAAGTGTCAATTTATACAGAATCTCCTATACTAATCTTTTACCACAAAGATTAATCTAGTGGCTAGATTCTAGCCTCTTCCCCTTATCTATGTGTAACATTATACTCCAACAGTGAAAAATCCTGGTTCTAAGCAAGTCCCATTCATTTACTTTATTATTATGCTAGAGGCCCGGTGCACAACATTCGTGCACTCGGGGGGGGGGGGGCGGTCCCTCATCCCTGCCTGCACCCTCTCTCAGCCTGGGAGCCCTTGGGGGATGTCCAACTGATGGCTTAGCCTTCAGTCAGACATGTTCCGCACTGCTGAGGAGGTGGAATAGGCGCTTGCCAGCCATGAGCCTGTCTTCTGGCTGAGTGGCGCTCCCCCTGTGGAAGCACAGTGGCCACCAGGGGGCAGCTCCTGCATTGAGCATATGCCCCTTGGTGGTCAGTGCACATCATAGAGACTGATCATTCCACTGTTCGGTCGATTTGCATATTACCCTTTTATTATATAGGATCTGTTGCACATGTATAGTAATTTAAGGATTATGAACCTCTGTCCCAATGGTAATGCTGTGTAGGGGGCTTTATCAATGAATGTGCAGTGCCTATGTATAATTCCTTTTTCCTTTAACCTTACAGGCTCCACTTATTTTGAAATTTTCTCAAGTTATTGCTTTATTTGGCATTATTTTAAGTGAAGTAGTTTCATACACTTTTAATTTACCGTATGTAGATTATTTTGCACATTTACATTACATCCTGAAATCCCCTGGCTTCCTAAATTATATTTTTTTGCATGCTTAACATTTACTGACTGAGATGTAAAATTCTGTCAATTTTGATATATGTTTAATGCTTTGTATTTTCCATTTAGTACTGTACAGAATATGTCACAACTTTAAAATAAACAACCTGTCTGCAACCACTGATCTGTTTACTATCTCTATAGCTTATAATTTCCCAGAATATCATATAAGAGAAATCATCACAGTGTGTAGACTTTTTAGACTGGCTTCTTTCAGATAAAGATATAAGTACTTTTAAGATTCATACTTGTATTTTTGATACTTGAAACATATTATTTTGCTGAATAATACTCTATTGTATGCATATACAAATTTGTTTATTCACCTTTTGAAAGATAATTTCATTTTGTTTGGTTGATTCTAAATAAAACTTCTATTTTCTATAAATATTTATGTTCAGGTTTTTCAGTGGATATGTTTTAAAACCAAGCTAGGAGTAAAATTACTGGGTCATATGGGAAAATTATGTTTAATTTTGAAAAAAAAAAGATAAATTATCTTACAAAGTGGCTCTACCTTTTTGTGTTACCATCTGCAAAGAATAATAATCCTTATTGCTCTGGATCCTCACAACTAGTTGGTATTGTCAGGTTTGGATTTTTAACATAGTAATGGATGCATAGTACCTTCTCGTTTTAATTTTAAGTCTGCTAATTATATTGAACATTTATATAATTGTTTTCTGTATACGTCTTCATGGTGAAGTACCAGCTCAGATTTCTTGCCCATTTTTAAATGGATGAGTTTTAGGTGTTCTTTGCATATTTTGAACTACTTTCCTCTATCATATGTATATTTTTCCCAGTTTGAAGTTTTGTTTTGTTTTTAATTCTATTAACAGTGTATTTCATAGAAGGTTATAATTTTAATGAAGTAAAATTATAATTTTTTCATTCATGAATAATGTTTTTGTTGTTATAAATGTATCTCCAAACTGAAGAGCTTATAGATTTTGCTCTACATTTTCTTCTTACAGTATTTTAGTTTTGCATTTTCATTAGATCTAAATTTTTTTGAGTTAATTTTTGTGTACGATATAAGGCTATATCTAAAGTCCCTTTTGGGTATATAAGGTGTCCGTTTTCCCAGCATGATTTCTTGAAAAGATTTTCCTTTATCTATTGAATTGCCTTCATTTATTATATTTATATTGCTTATTTGTAACCTCTACATTCCATTTCTTTGATCAACATGTCTGTTCTTCAACCAATACTAGTCTGTCCTGATTTATATCACCCTAGAGTAACTCTTGAAACAGATAGGATCAGTCCTTCACTATTGCACTTCTTCAGTATTGTTTTGGTTATTCTGATGTGCTGTTAAATGGAAATGGTGAGAAACAACACCTTTACCTTTTTGTAGATCTTAGTGTAAAAGTGTCCATTTTCTCACAATTAAGCATGAGTTAGCTCTAAGTGTTTTTATAGATTTTTTTTAGAAAGATGAAGACGGTCCCCTATTTGCTTAGTTTGCTGAAAGTTCTTTTTAAATAGAAATAGTATATTTTATCAAGTGCTTTTTAGGAATCAATTTATACGATCACATGAGTTTTCTCCTTTGTTTTTTTGATGTGGTGGATGACAATGGTTGATTTTTAAAAGTTGAACCAGTCTTGCAACCTGGAACAAATCCTACCTGTTCAGGACATACCATTATTTCTATACATTCTTGGATTTGAGTTGCTGATATTTGGTTTGTCCTTTTTATATTTACACCCATGAGAGATATTGTTTTATAATTTTCCTGTAAATTCTATAATGGATTTTTGGTTTGGCATCACTAACAGAGAACAAAGTTTCAGTAATTCTTTCATAGCCTACTTACAGAAAATCTAGTGGTTGTTAGAATCATCGGAAGAGTTCTTTGAAGTAAAAATTAGTTATTGTTGTTTGCCAGGCAAGGTTTTGCTATTCACTAAGTATTTGATTTTGGATATTTGCCTAATATCTCTGTCATATTTTACTGGCAGTAATAAAATATACCTTAATATTTTCCTATTAGGAATAAATATCTTTTGGTATGTAAAATATCTAGCATAATGTCTAATCAAGAGTAAACACTTACTGAGGAATCATCATTTTGTTTTCCTTTTATATGGAAAAATTGGAGGCATGGTAACTACTAAAATGTAACTTGAATATATTTAATTAAATCTTTACATGATGCTAGACTAAACACTTCTTAATAGTAGTAGAAGATTCTGATCTCAGTTAAAATGGTACTTATTTATAGAACAATGCTACATAGTAAAATAATAGAATACCTATAGTTTGTACATGTGTATACCTATGTTTATACGTTTCTGACATAAATTTCTTAGTGATAATGAAACTAAAATTCAATTATTCAAAAGAATCATTAAGGTATTGGATATGAATATATTATTGCCAAAACTTTCCAATTATTTGAGGTGACAGAAAAGCTTAATAGAAGATGTGTCATAATCCGTTAATCCACGAAAGGTAATTTCTATAAGGAGATCACCTTTTAAAAAGTCATGTATTAGGTAATATGTGGAAGAGTTCAAATAAACTAAGTGTGCTTAGATTTTATTTAATTATTATTTAGTTATAAGAAATATAGACATGTAATTTTAAAAGATAAAATAATCTTTAAGTAAATAAATACTATATATGATAATAAATCATACTTAGTTTTCTAAATGTAATAGTTCTCCTAAAGAATATAGAAGTACTGCTATTTAGAATCATCATATGAAATTTGACTCCATAAGCATTTTTTATGTGCAAGCAGCTTCCAATGTTTTCTGAGATAAATGGTTGTAGACCAAATTGTGATGACAGAAGACTAATGCTTACTTACAAGACTTATGAAGACTGAATTTGATTTAGTGTCTTCAGGGAACTACAGAATACATTCTTCTTATCATGTCACTGAGAACTCGGTGTTGACAACAGAACTAGTTGTTTGTTTACAAGGATACTAAGATGTTAAGAAAAAATGAAAGTTTATTTAATTACAACAATTTAGTATTTAAAAAATGTTAATGCTAGAGTCAAAAAACAAATTTGGCAAAGTCAAGTAGGTTATAATGAAGTATTATAATTATAATAGTAATACAAAGTGAGGCAAATGTTGTACAGTCACTTGTATGGAAAATAATATAATAATTAATAAATAACAATACAAGAATAAACTGTGTACTGTGTACTCATAATTGTAAACCTAATTTGCTCCACCATGTACATCCATTTAGGAAGATGGAATAAAATAATAACCTTTTGAATTATTATTAGTTACCACTGGCATAGTAGTACAAGTCAGCATGTGTTTATATATATATATATATATATATATATATATATATATATATATCACAAACCTTACACACTGGAGCTCCCTTCCTTAGCTTTCAGCAAAGTTACAGATGTAGATAGTTTCTTATGCATAGCCATTTGCTTCTTCCTGGGTGGACAGAGAATTCAGTTTCAGAATACATTTGGTCCTTGGTTTCTCAGCTCAATCTCCCAGAAAGGATATCAATTAGATACAAACGTAATGGTCATCTTTTAATGTGGCCATCTGTCCACTTAAAACTTGAAACTGATGAAAAACCTAGTTCACAAAGGCTGGCGCACAGCTGCCAGATGGCACCAACGTGTGATCACCAGGGCTCAATCTATATTTAAACAATAGAACCAATAATAAAAATTGGCTTGTTGACATTTACAAATTTCACTTCAGAGTGAAGTGCGAGGATTATAGGCTTCTGACCAAAAGTCAATAGTTGAAGTTAAATTCTGAGTTATACAGTGAGACAAGTGATGATGAAGCATGATCATCTCTTTGTGTCCCAAATTCTAATTTTAAAAATGAAAGAACTTCATCTTCAGCAGTTGCACATTCTTAACTTTTAATGTGTATAATGTTTATCTGATAATTTAGCTATTATATATTTTAAGATATTTGCCTTCTATATACAAGAACAAAGACTATAAAGCATAAAGACTATGGAAATACTACAGAAACAATAAAACACTTCCTCTTCTTGATATAAAACATATAATACCTAATAAACTTTGGGAAAATTATGATAGACATTTTGATTCATATTGCATAACAGAGGAAATGGGTTTTAGAGTAGTCAATAAACTTGTCCTAAAATATCATTTACTAAAACAAGTGCTAGACTAGAGACATTAAACCAGCTATCTCTCAAATCTCACTATAATTTTAAATAAACCACCTTTCTCTTAAGAGAAAACTAAAACCAATAATGATAATATTAAGCTGGTTTGTTCACTTTATTGGAAATAAATTATTTCCTAATTGATGATGATGATGTTTCGTGCTTACCGAGTTACTAAGTTGAAAGCTATATTTATCATTTATATATGTGTTTAAAACACTCCTTGATATAAAAACTGTTATTAACATCTACAATTTCCCATTAATTATTAAAAGATAATTAAAATGCTATCTGTTGATACTAAACAACTTACAAATCTTTGTGCTGAGGACTTCGTTTTATTTAACTTGAGTATAGGTTTCATTGGTTCATGGCTGATGTCAACTCTAGAGTGAGCTTGGTTCCCCAATAGCTCTTTTTAAAGCTACTCATCAAGAAAAGCAATCACTGAAAAAGCCCATGACCTAAATCAAAATGCAAAAATAAAGAGATAGCCCTGGCCGGTTTTGCTCAGTGGTTAGAATGTAGGCCCCCGGACTGAGGAGTCCTGATTTGGACTCCCAGTCAAGGCCACAGGCACGTGCCTAAGTTGCAGGTTCCATTCCCAACTCTGGTCAGGGCACCAGTGGGAAGCAACCAATTGATGTGTCTCTCTCCTGTGAATGCTTCTCTCTCTCTCTCTCTCTCTCTCTCTCTCTCTCTCTCTCTCTCTCTCCCTCCCGCCCTCCATCTTCCCTTCCACTCTCAACTATAATCAATGTAAAAAATATCTTCGGGTGAGGATAAAAAAACAAAACCGAGATGGAAGCTTTAACCTTTCTTGGGTTATGGGTTTCCTCCCACTCAGCCATGAGCACCAATTATGACAGAAGAAAAATGTGCATTTGCATTTGCAAGCACACTGTTTACTGTGGGTTCTTATCTGACTGATTAGAAATGTCTCCCATATTAATTTTTTCCAGCAATTATAGGTTAATTATAGCTCCTTTTGCTAATAATAACTAAATTCAAGCCTCATCTTATCTTATTATTTGAGAAACAATAAAACACTTGTTTCATTTTATTATTTGGAAAACATGAAAGAAACTGCTCTTATGATATTCGCCAAATTATTGATACTCCAGCATCATCATTGCCCTTTTGAAGGCACCATCAAGTGCAAATGGTAATGGCGATGTTGTAGTTGTCTCTCGGTGTTTTCATGAGTGAAAGGACAACTCTAACTTGGCTTATCTCACTTCTGCAGGCACAAACATATAAACATCCATTCACCATCACCAATTTATCTAAGTAGGTATTTCTCCAAATGTGTCTCCTAAATCACACTTAGTCCACAGTATTTGCACTACATACTATGATATAATTGTGGTTTTCTAATAGAGCATATTTGTCTTCTAATCAATATAGCCTAGTATTTATTTCCCTATGTCCAACCTGTTAACAGAGTTTCTTGCTAATACTATGGAATCGGTTTATATCAAAATCATGTTATTGACTGGTTACCATACTCCAGATGCAGAGGGAAAAACACTGTATGTACACTTTCTAAACTCAGAAATGTGGTGTCTATTAAGACAGAAATATTGACAGATAATTGTATCAATACCCTATTAATATAGAGAAATACATGGGTATACAGTGATACCAAGAAGAGCATTTAGACAAGATTTTCAAGAAACAGTGAAGCCTAAAATTAGACATGAATGTATAAGTAAGGGAAGAGGAATATTTGGCGGGAATTGACGCAGGAAAAATGCATAATTAAAGGCATAGAGATACAGCATAGTATGTTGTATTCCAGGATCAGCAAGTATTGTGTTGTAGGGATGGGCATCTATGAGTCAACAGAAGAAGGAGATCTTAAAAGGTAGTTTGGTAAATATCTTAAGTTGTACATTATAACTTTAAGAATTTTATAAACAATGGTAAAAACAATGAAATGTCTTTAGCAAAGGACATAAAGTCGAAGTGTTTGACTACAAGTACAGAGGAGCTATTATTAAAGGAGAGAAAAAATGAAGCTTATAAAAAAGTTTGATTTTCTTTAACTTAACTTTTGAACAAGATAAATCCTTGGTTGAAAGCTTGGTGAAACAGGGATACCCTATATAATAAAAGCTTAATATGCTAAATGTCTGGTCAACCAACCAAAGTGTTATCTATCTATCTATCTATCTACCTATCTATCTATCTATCTATCTATCTATCTATCTATCTATCTATAATCTATCTATCTATTTAGCCAGCAACCAGAATTCCGTAATGCCCAGAATGACCAGTTGTTATGACGCCCACTGCAGCCAGTGAACCAGACTGATCTGGGGGTGGGGCTGGATGTCCCACTGCACACAGTTTCTCCCCATGGCCAGCCTCACCCCCTGATCAGCCTCCACAACCCAATCAGCCTGCGGCCCCTCCCCTCAGCCAGCTCTGTCCCCAATTACCCCCCCCAGATTAGGGGACAGGGGCATCCAGCCCACCGCCCACAGTCCCCCCACTCCAAATGGGGGCGGGGCCTGCCGGCCTATCTTCCGCAGCCCCTCTCCCCAGATGGCCTGGCCTTGACTGGGACCCGATCAGGGTAGGCCGGTTGGCCAACCTTCCCTTGTCTCTTCTTCCTACAGACCCAGCTCCGATCTGACCAGACCAAGTGACCCCATTGGTACACGAATTCGTGCACTGGGCCTCTAGTATATTATAAATGTTTAGAAGATTATAAAATACCAAAATATATATAAGATTATATAAAATATGTTTGTTGTTGCTATTGTTTAGAAAAAAACTTTTTCTTTTGCAGACTGAATTCAATGACATTTATTCATTTATTTATTATTTATTATTTATTATTTATTATTTATTATTCATTATTTATTTTTGCTTACCTCTCACCTGAGGATATTTTTTTCATTGACTTTTAGAGAGAGTGAAAGGAGGGGGAAGAGACAGAGAGAGAGAGACATTGATATGATTGGTTGCTACTCACACTCACCCTGAGGGATGCAGGATGCCAGAGATCAAGCCTGCAGTCCAGGTATGTGCCCATGACAGGAATTTAACCAAAGCTCTAACCACTAAGGTAAATTGGCTAGGGATAAATTTAATGACTTTTTAAAAACTATATTTTTATTTAATTCAGAGAGGAAAGGAGAAGGAGAGAGAGAGAAACATCAATGATGAGAGGGAATCATCAATTGGCTGCCTCCTGAACGACCCCCAAGGGAGACTGAGCCCACAACCTGTGCATGTGACCTGGCCTGGCCTTTACCTCCTGGTTCACAGGTCGATGCTCAACCACTGAGCCACACCTGTCAGGACAAATTTGATGATTTTTAATCCAATATCTCTTCAGTACTCTCTTCTCTTGTGCAGCTCTGAATTTAACTGACTATGCCTTAAATTCCTCTACTTGTATGCCTATTATCCCTACATGTTAAGGTCTTTTATGAGATCTCCCATCTCAAAATATCTGAAGAATATGATATTTTCCTCTTCCCCTCTTTCAAATAACCCCAAAATGACAAATAGTAAAAATTTCCAAACTTCAACTGTGTAAAACTGACAGATGTGTAATCCTGAAGGGCGATTTATGAGGACGGGCTTCCTCAGTGTGTACTGGGAAGCAGATCTCAAATAAAGCACAAAGATCAAAGTGACCCAAAGTAAAAAAGCAACAACAGCAACATCCACACACATTCACACCTCCATAATACACGTTTTTTTTTCTGATTTTGAAATTTAGAATGAAATTCATAGATTGTGGATACAAATCCTTTATTGGGTTTACGCTTTGTGGATATTTTCTCTCTGTGTGTGACCTATTTTTTCATTCTCTTAACAGTGTCTTTCAAACACAGAAACTTTAAATTTGACAATGTTAAATTTATGAATATTTTGCCTTTATAGGCTATGCTGTTGTAATCATATGTAAGATTTTTTTTTAACATACTTTAAGGTTGTGCAGATTTTACCCTATGTGTTACCTAGAAGTGAGATAGTTTGAGATGTTACATTTAGGTTTATGATTCATTTGAGTTAACTTTTTAAATTCATTATGCCTTGTGTGGGCAGGACAGTTTCCCATAATAAGACTGCCAAATAATTATTGTCTATGGTCAGATCTGAAAAATCACATATAAAATTTTGCTATGCAGTCACACTCTTCATTGGTAATAAAATCAGTTTATATATGTTTAAAAAGCCTTTATTTCACATTTATTTCTGAAAGATATGTTATTGTATACAGAATTTTAAGTTCACTATTTTTTTTGTCACTGCTATTGCTCTTTTCTCATATGCATAATTTTCCCATGAAAAAATAGATCACACACAGAAAATATCGAGCTCCATCTTTGTTTCTTAGTATGTAATATATATTTTTCTCTGGCTACTTTTAAGATTTTTTCATCATCACTGGTTTTTAAACAATTTAATTATAATGTACTGAAGGGTTTTTATTCATATATTAGAGGCCCAGTGCACAGGATTCGTGCACCAGTGGGGGGGGGCGTGGCCTGAGAGGATAGGCCGGCTGTGGGAGCACTGCTCATCCAGGTCAGTCGAGCAGCCCTCCCACTGTGGGAGCATACTGACCACCAGGGTGCAACTCCTGCATTGAGCATCTGCCACCGGTGGTCAGTGCGCATCATAGCGACTGGTCGACTGGTCATTCTGGTCATTTCACCGTTTGGTCCCTGGGCTTTTATTATATAGGATTCTGTGATTATGTTTTATTGACCTCCTTGGATCTCTGGATTTATAGTTTTCTATGAATTTGAAAAATTTCAGCTATCATTTCTTCAAATATTTAATGTATATAAATATATTTTGTCTTTCTCTTTGGAAATACCAATTTAATGCAAAAAGAATCACTTGAATATGTGCTGTAGATCATTAAGCATCTACTCGTTTTCTTCACTCTGTTTGTATTTCATTTTGCATACTTCCTGTTGCAATTTATTTTTATTGACTAATCTATTTTTTCTATAATGGCTAACCTACTATTTTTTCTCATTTATTAAAATTTTATCTCACATATTAATAGTTTTAATTTCTAGTAACAGTATAGTAATTTTTATAAGTTTCATGTCTCTACTTAATTTTTGAATGTATGGAATACAGTTATAAAAATTGCTTGAATTTTAGCTGCTAATTTTAATGTGTGTCAGTTCTGGTTTGGTTAGAATTGATTTTCTTTTTCTCTTCCTTATGGCTCTTAGTTTTTGGCTTCTTTATATGATGATAATTTTTATTGTATACAGAATATTATATATTTTACCTTGTTGGGTTCTGGTTATTTTTATATTTCTTCATGCCCCTTGATGTGCAGGGGCATGGTTAATTGACTAGGGAATAGTGTTATTTTTTCAGTTCACTTTAAAATTTGATTGGCAGGATCTGAGTTTCCATGCCGTAGATGCTACCCACACTTAGTACACTTAGTAGCCATCTCAGTAACCAGATTGACTGTCACGGTATCATAGTACTTATGTTCAAATAAACCTTATTTTACTAATAATATCCCCAAAGTTCAAGAGTAGTGATGTTGATGATGGAAATATGCTAAAGAGAAACTGTACAGTGCTCCCTTAAAAGTGAGTACAATACAATAAGATATTTTGAGGGAGAGGTCACATTTACATAACTCCTATTTTAGTGTATTGTTAAAATTTTTCTATTTTATTATTACTTACTAGAGGCCCGGTGCATGGATTCATGCACTGGCAGGGTCCCTTAGCCTGGCCTGTGCCCTCTCCCAATCCAGGACCCCTTGGGGGATGTAGTAGTACACGAAGTAGCAGGTGGCCAGGGAGGAGCCCTAGCCTGGGCTGGGCACTGCACTGCTCCTGCTCATCCCAGCCCCACGGCACCTGCGTCCGCTGCTGCTTGGTAGCGCTGCCGCAGAGGCAGGAGAGGCTCCCACCACTGCAGCTGAGCTGGTCAGTCGTGAGCCTGGCATCATCTGGCACCCTTCGGTCAGCTGAGTAGCACTCCTGCTGTGGGAGCACACTGACCACCAGGGGGCAGCTCCTGCATTGAGTGTCTGCCCCCTGGTGGTCAGTGCGCATCATAGCGACCGGTCAAATGGTTGACCGGTTGAGTGGCCGATGGGTTGCTTAGGTTTTTATATATACAGATTGTTGTTAATCCCTTCCTGTGCCAAACTTATAAATTAAACTCTATCATAGGTATGCATATGTAGGGGAAAAACATAGTACAAATAAGGTTTGGTACTATAAGTAGGTTCAGGCATCTACCAGAACCTTGGAAAGTATGGACTGTGGATAAGCAAGGACTACTACATGTTTTCTTTTATTTTTTGTTTCAGGAAAGTGGTGAATCTGGTCCATTGTATGAAAATGGAAGTCCAATTTAATTTTGTTTTGAAAATAAAAATGTGTCCAGAGAGTAATATGTAATATAACAAATAATAGTTCTCAGCAATTATGTATTGTGTCATTAGAATAAAAATTTTAGAACTCCTAATTATGTTCATTATTTCCAATGAAGTATGAAAA
Source organism: Myotis myotis (assembly GCF_014108235.1). Classification (NCBI taxonomy): domain Eukaryota; kingdom Metazoa; phylum Chordata; class Mammalia; order Chiroptera; family Vespertilionidae; genus Myotis; species Myotis myotis. The sequence continues at coordinate 76,003,461 of NW_023416335.1, forward strand.
ATTAAATTCTGCATTTACTATACAACCTGAAAGCGTACTCACTGGGTCTATATATCTTACTATCACATTTTGCTTCTTTCAATAAAAAAATAGCAAAATCTACAACAAGGAATAGAGATTATCTTACTCTTTGTTTTTATTGAAATGTACTTTAGAACATAATCTATATAGTCAATATGGTTGCCTTTATAAAAATAAAAAATTAAAAGCAATTACTTGCGATATCAGTAATATGCTACATAGTACACCTGACAAGTTTTTCTGTTATTGAGAAGTTCACTGGAAATCTTAAATTAAACTTAAACTGAAGTTTTATAGAAACACATTTCTAAATTTGCTAACATCTTTAGTCATAATAACTCTCAGTAGAAGCAGCCTAGCAGATTTTTTTAATGATGAGCAATATGTACCTTTAAGCTAAATGAGACGTAATATAAAGAGTTGAGCTGCTTTTAAAATAAATGCATCGTTGTACAGATAGACAATTTTGAAAATGTTTTAAAATACTCTCTTGCTTTCAGAAATGCCTTTTTTTTCCCATTCGCATCGTGTATCCTTTTTTGCTCTGATCACCATTAAAACCAATTATAAAAATAAATAGAAGTTAAAATTAGACTTTGATTTGTTCTATCACAAATAATTAAATTCAGAATTTCAGAAACAATGTGTCTTTATTATGTGCTCAAATAAAATCACAATAATTAATTGAAAGTAAAATAATAATAAGTATAAAATAATAATCATAGATTTTTTATTCTCATTTTTATCTTTTTTGAAAATTTAAATTTGATTGGGTGACATTAGTCAACATGAACATTTAGGTTTCATATGTGGATTAGTAAGTAACAAAATCTGTATATAGCACCATGTGCCCACCACTCAAAGTCAAATCTTCTCCTGTCACCTTATAGTAGGACCCCTTTCTCCCCCCAACCCCCTCTCTCTGGCAACCACCACACTGCTATTTGTGTTATAAGTTTCAGTTTTATATCCCACATATGAGTGAAATCATATAATTTTTAGCTTTGTCTGACTTACTTCACTTCACATAATGTTCTCAAGTTCCATCCATGTTGTTGTAAATGACGCTATTCCACCCTTTCTTACGGCCATGTAGTACTCCATTGTGTATATGTACCACATCTTCTTTATCCAGTCCTCCATCTCAGGGCACTTTGGCTGTTTCCATGTCTTGGCCACTATGAATAATGCTGCAGGGAGCATAAGGGTACATATATCTTTGTATATAAATGATTTCATGTTTTCCATAGTGGTTGTACCAGCCTACATTCCCACCAACAGTGAATAAGGGTTCCCTTACCTTTTTTATGAGTGCTAATTTGAAAATACTTAAAGTATTACAGCAGGAACATCGATGATTTATAAATACATGTTTGCTTAAAATCATATTAAGGTACCAACTCACTCTTTTCTCTAAGGATATGAGGTAAAAATAATGTAGGTCACTGGTCTATGAGACTTCCTTATTTTTGTTTCATGACTTTGAGAATTAAGTGTCTCTGTTTTTTGCAATTGTCACAAATATAATTGCAACTTCTTAATCAGCTTCATTCAAAATTACTATTCTTTTTAAAAAGAGTATTTTAAATTTCCATTTAAAATAAATTAAGGCATATTTATTTTTTATGTCTAATATTTCTGTATAACAACTATCTGTGTTCACTTTAAGTAATATGATTTTGATATAGATATTTTATCTGTAGAGGACTAGATCTGATAATAAGCCTGCATAACATCCGATACCTATATAATCTGAAAAATAACATTTATTTTTTAATTATCTCTTAACATTCACTATTTTTATCAGTACCAAATTATGCATGAAGCACTGGTGATTTTAAGTGTATCTTTTTATATTCAGTGTTTACTTTTTCTATGTAAAATAATTGACTGCCATTTTGAGGATATTTCACTAATATTATAAAATAAAACCAAAACAACTGATTTTTTAATTTAACCAATATTTCAAGGGAGCTTGAGTATATACTTGAATCACTTAAATGAATGCAGTTTCTCTGTTTCTTTTAGTTTGCTCTATGGATCCTTTGTATTATCCCGAAATTAGCAGTGAGTTTTAATGGCTTTTCTCAGAGCGCTCTTATGTAGAAGAGAAGCCTATTCGGTTCTCAATAACAACAAATATCAGAATGAACTCACTTGCACTTTACATGCTTTATAAATTAGGAGCATAAAAAAGAAAAGTGTTTCAGGAAAGGCTGTAAGACATCATTATGGAATCTGCAAATGCTATTGTAAGCAATGACCTACTGCCAAGAAATGCAAACCTAACTAGAAAAAAATCATGCTTTTTCTGGCAAATTTAAATATAATTTTACATGGATTTAGCTCATTAATAAAAGAAATCAGCTAGGTATGGTTTAAATCATGTGCCTGAAATACTAATTCATTTAGTAGTGTTATAAAAGCAATATTTGCTGCATATAGAGTTTACAGACCATTTTTGCATACCCTTACATTATATTTTAAAGTCAGATATAATCCTGTTTACTTTTTTTATTTTCATTACTAAGCATAATGAATCTTAAAGCCATTAAGCCAAATTCCTAGGTAAGCAAGTTTACATAGCTAGCATGAGGAAAAACAATGCCTCTTATGCAGGTCTCATATCCAAGTTATCTCTCTTTTCACCACTTCATTTCACAGTTTTGAAAACAAAGCAACATATAGCAAATCTGAGACAGCACTATAATACAAATCAAAAAAGATAATTTTGCACATCACTAAAAGTGCTTGGAATCCAAACCAAGTAATTCAGAACCACTTCTCAGGATTCTATTTTTAATTTTCTTTCTTTTAATTTCAACACTGTGATGCTAACCATTAAGGAATTTTCTTTGGCTATTATATCCTTAATATGAAGTCACGTGGGTTGAAATAAGCTTGGGATTAACACAGGCATGTAGCGAAAAGAGCAGTTTTGTCTGATATATTTTGGAGCATGTTTGTTAACTGGTGAAGATTTAAGAGATACAACACCTATAAAATCCATTAAAGTTTGTATAAAAAGAGGAGTGGGAGGAAGCCCAAATAAAGACAATTTCTCCTATCAGATAGGATTAAAAATAAAACAAGAGGACAAACCATGTGGGTAAAAATAATTCGATCAGTATTGTAATAGGATAATCTCTCCATACTTTGTACCACGCTATAGTACATCATACAAATACATATACACTGCATAAATTCTACATCTGTTTGCATTTAAATAAATGCATGACTTCATAATTTATATATATATATTCCCAGAATTTAAGATTATTTTTTAAAATGGAAAAAATATCTATGTATATTGAGACATATAAATATCTAATATTTTTTTAAGTTCAGAAATAAATATGAAATGATACATACTTATAGATTTGAACAAATGAGCTTCTCCTTGCTTTTCTCCCTCCTCTCTGGCTGCTCCTCAAGCAGTCTTTGTTAAGTAATCCTCATCCATCTTTCTTCTGTCTTGTTGAGCCATAAGGCCAAGTTATCTTCTCAATCAAGACTTACTTCCCAGGCACACTCACTCAAGCCAATAACTTCAAATCCTATTTAGACAAAGATGATTCTACCTGTATTTATCTTTCCATTTCAAATTTTCTTCATGATCTCAAGACTCACATAATACTAACATGGCAAAATATAATTCTCAATCTCTCTCCCAAGCCTGATTCATAAACAGTGTTTTCAAATTTAGTTTTACCCTTATTAACTCAGATACTCAGACCCTTTATATTTGGAGGCATCTTTAACTCTTCACTTTCTCTCATTTTTCAAATTCCATTCAACAATAATTCTGTCCATTCCACCTAATATGAACTCCCCCTTCCCTCAGTTCTTACCTCTTCTATTAATATTCTGGTTCAAGTCACCATCATCTTTCACCTGCACCACTAAAATAACCTAACACTTTGACCACAGGCATTATTTAAAAATTTATAACAAATTGCTTCACATATTCACTTAAAAGTTTCCAAAGGCTTTCCATTCCAGTTGGAATAATAATCTAATTCTTTACAGAGAATTTCCTAAAAGGTCCTCAGGGAGCCCTTTGACATTAGTTCTCAGAACCCTTCCTTCCCGTTGCATTCAGGCCACACTCAGAATCCTTCATCTGGAATGCTCTTTTAGAGAAATTAATGTTGCTTTCTCCCTTATTCTTCATCTACTCTAGGTTTACCACATAAGAAAGGTCTCATATGAACACTCAGTATAGTATACAAGCTTGAACCATATGAGTTTGCCAATGTTCATCTGGTTTTTATTTAATGTCTGTTCAACCTACAGTAATCTCTATTCTCCATCTCTTTGTCTTTCCTCAGATATGATTTTATTGACTTTGCAGCACCTAATAATTACCTGACCTCATAGTAATTTTTGACTTGTTTACCTGTCCACCCTCTGTCTTTCCCCCCTAGATATGTATAAAAGCTATACAAGAACAAGATTTTGTTTTATTCCCTTTGAACAATGTCTAGCATAGGAAGAAAATCAATGAATAGCCAATATATAAATAAATTCTAACTTTACAGATTAAAATAATAAACACTTTACCTATCTCATTCCTTAGAATGAAAATTGGAAGATCTCTGATAAAATCAGTCATTTGTATAATTGTAGATTTTGTGCTTTATCATGTTTCATATTTGTTTTTATTTTAGTTTTTATTGTTGCATATATTAGTGTTTGACCAGAAAGTTAGTTTTCATTCTATGAAACCTATGGAGAATGGAGAAGCATAACAACTCTAGCTATGAACTGTTACAAGTTTCTACAGTTTTTCAATAAATTATACTATGTGTGAAGCACACTGTGCTGGGACCTGGATGGAAAAACACACACACAGAGAAAAGCCAAACCAAACATATTCTTTTCATCCAGGAAAAGCATCTCCTTAGCATTTCAAAAGCTGTATGATAGTAGTAATCTAAAGTTCTCAACTAGGAAAAGAGCAGAGAGTGCCAAGGGTCATTTATCTAATATTTCAGAAGTCTCTAAGTAAACCTGTAACATATAGTCTCTCTTTTTTATTTTATTTCCTAGTCTGTTTTTCTAATTTGTTCCAATTTGTTTTCCATATTTATTTCTCTCTCTTTATTTCCATTGCTATAGCATTGGGATTTAAAATAAAATATACATGTTAATTATAAATGAAGTTCCATGTTAGCAAGTTAAACATCTAATGATTTACTCTTAATGATAATATCCTATTATACTCCTCAATTAATTTCATTTTAAAATAAAATTATAACTTAGGGTTTATTTTCTTTTATTGAATTGAAGAAGGAAAAACCAAAGAGATCACCAAATAGTTCTAAAAGACTAACATGCTTTGAGTTACTTAGATTGCACATATCACTTTAAAAAAGTAATGCTTTGCATTTATTTATATTCCCTATTAAAGGTCGAATGACAGTTTTCACCTCCTCACTTAATTTCCCTGTAATAAATTGGTGTTTTCCAAGCTTGTTCAGTGCTGTCACTGTCCCCTTTCCTTGCACTTGCCCCAAACTTATGTCTTTTAAATCCTCTGTGTTATATTGTTATCTTGAAAAGGGCTCTGGACAGATAGAGTGAGAAATTGAGGTGGTATAGACTCACCTTGCTTTCTTATACCATTCTTCATTTGCTTTTATCAAAGCATCAGGAAAAGTCATGTGGATGACTCTAATCATATTGAAAAGTGTGAAAAATTAGACATCTTTACTATTCTTCTTCAGTCTTCTGCAGATATCCAGGAACAAATAAATGCCCATACACTGGGACAAGCACAGGAAGAAATAGGTGAGCCTGAAATATAACATACTCAAATTCTAAAAGGCATTTGAATATATCAAGAAAAAAAAAATCAGGATTTTTTAAAAAATTAGTATTAATTTGTACTGACATGTTTTAACATCTTCTAATGGAAACGTCTTAAACATACACAAAAGCAGAGAAAGTATCTAAAAGGCCTTTGTGTCATCATTAACTCCTACCTTCAGTAATTACCAGCCACGACCAATCTTTTTCTGTTTATGTGCCCCAGTGATCCCCTCCCTGACCAGCTGCATAATTCTGAATCAAATTTCAAATCATAGCATTTATTTGTGTAAGTAAAATTTAAAACATTCAGAGAATACACACATATACAATGACATATAAAAATCCTATATAATAAAAGCCTAATATGCTAAGGGTCTGGTCGTCTGGTCATCTGTTCACTAAAAGCGTAATATGCCAATGATATGCTAAGGCCACTCAACTGCTTGCTATGATGTGGGCTGACCAGGGGGCAGATGCTCCTACCAGTAGGTTAGCTTGCTTCTGGGGTCCGGCCAATAAGGACTGAGCGAAATGGGCTGGACATACCCTGGAGCCCTCCCATAGTCCCTCCCCTGCCCCAATCGTGCACCAGTGGGGCCCCTCGGCCTGGCCGGCACCCTCTCGCAATTCAGAACCCCTCGGGGGATGTTGAAGAGCTGGTTTTGGCCCAATCCTGCAGGTCCAGGTTGACGGACCCCACTGATGCATGAATTCATGCACCAAGCTTCTAGTACATATAAAAAGAGAGACATTTTTAAAAAGACTGAAGAAAACTCTGAATTAGGGTTAATAAAGACATATTTGAACTTGTCACTTTTGGATGATTGTTGATAACTGAATAATGATTTGAAGGTAGTTCTGCCCCTTAACAATATTGCTACCCTTACTTAATGTGCTTTGAATTGAATTAACCCAGTAGTTCATTTTTTCTGGATTTATTGAATGGGTAATCATGTCTCTCTCTCTCTGCTTCTTTGCTTCTCATGTGAAGCTATACCAAATCATATGCAAAGAATGAACTAACTGAAAAATCTTGATGAACATGTACAAAACCAACTTTTACAGCCAGAAACCACCAAAAATATAAATCACAGAGGTATAAGTGCATTTGTTCACTTATGTATTTTCTTTATTAAATAAATATTGCATAGCATATTAAAAATTGTATATATATTACATATGAATATATCTATGACAAGTATTATATACAAGTTGGGGAACATATGTTTGAAGTTGTTCATATGGAAAATAATACAATAATTAATAAATAATAATACAAGAATAAACTCTTTGTTTTGAATATTCACAAACTACTGTATAAATCTACTTTTGTCCTACTTTGTATATTAACTTAAATTCATAAACTATGAGTCAACGCCTATGCTGTATTATTCATGGAGTTACTAAAAGTAATATAAACTTATTCTGATTTTGAGAAAAGTAGTTTAATGTAAGTGTATACTTATAACACAAAATAAAGAATACAAAAAGAATCATTTTAGATGTTATTAATAAGTTAATAAAATAATCAAATGGTATATTAATATTTCATACTTATTTTAATAGGTTGTTCTTAATTATACTTTTGAAATCTTTCTTGATTATGATTAGATTATAAAGTCACAACTTGTAATTTTTTAAAATAGATTACCATCACTCTCAAGAAATTCAATTATTTTACATCAACATATTTTTAAAACAAGCAAGCTCTTTAAGAAGCCTGTGATGAAAAAGAGAGACCAGCATTCAAATGTAGTGACAAATTGCATCTGTCAGCCATCAACACTGGGTGTGCAAAATATTAGGAAATATATTCAGAGGAAAATATATTAACATGAACATAAGATATGGCATTTACTTTTCATTTTGTGATATATTACAGGTGGTTCACTAAAGAGAACTGGTAGTGCAGTTTTGCTTAATATATCGATGGGGCTGGTTCTGTTTTGTTTATTCATTTGTGTTTTTTTTTTTTTTTTTTTTTAAGATTCCACATATAAGTAAAATCATGCATTTTTCTTTCTATGTGAGTTAATTCCCTTTGCATAACACCCTCTAGATCAAACATGTCAAACTCGCAGCCTGCGGGCCACATGCGGACCACGATGAATATTTTTGTGGCCCAACCAATATAACTGTATGCAAGAAGCGTTTTGATAAAAATTTTGTAACTTAATTTTTACAATATCCTGTTATACATAACTAGAGGCCTGGTGCATGGATCCGTGCACCATTGGGGTACCTCGGCCTGGACTGCAGCCTCTCGAAATCCGATTGCCATGTCCTTAATCTTGGACTGACTTGTTTGGTATGTGCGCAACAGGAAATATTTTGCTTTTGGAAAACAAGAAAAATAGGTTTATTTGTGTTATGATTATTAATTTTCATTAAAGTGTTCTATTATTTTATGTTAATGATTACTCATTTATTTCAGCCCTTTGTATTGAGCATGTCTCTATCGAAATAAACCTAGATTTCTATGAAAATTGAAGCTTTTGTTGTTTTCCAGCCCACATAAACTTAAACCTTGTTTATTTGGCCCGTGTTAGTCTTTGAGTTTGACATGCTTGAGATTCATCTATGTTGTCACAAGTGACAAGATTTTTTTTAGTGCTGAGTAATATTGCATTGTTTATATGTAACACATCTTTATCCATCCATCTACTGATAGAAATCTAGGTTGCATCCATATGTTGGCCAGTACTAGTAATGCTGCGGTGAACATAGGGATGCATATAAATTTTTGAATTAGTGTTTTTGTTTTCTTCAGGTGAATACTCAAGAGTAATATTGCTGGATTGTGTGGCAGCTCTATTTTTAATTTTCTGAGAAACCTTCATACTGTTTTTCATAGTGTCTGCATTAATTCACAACCCCACTAACAGTGTTTGAGGGTTTCTTTTTCTCCACATCCTGGCCAGCACTTGGTATTTGTGGATTCATTGATGATAGCCATCTGACAGGTGTGTCGTGATATCTCATGCTGGTTCTAATTTGCATTTCACTGATAATCAATAATTAGTGATGTTGGGCATCTTTTCCTGCCTTTTGGCCATCTGTCCTTATTAGAGAAATGTCTATCCAGTTCCTCTGCCCATTTTTAATGTTAATGATTTTTTTCACAGCGCTATGTTCCTTATATATTTTGGAAATTAACCCCTTATCAGAAGTGTAATTTGAAAATATCTTCTCCAGTTTGGTAGGATGTATTTTCATGTTGTCCATGGTTTCCTTTGCTGTGCAAAACTTTTTAGTTTTATGTAGTTCCATTTATTTATTTTTTCTTTATTGGCCTTGCCATAGGAGACATATCCAAAATGATTGGCTAGGTTAAAGAGAGGTGGGGAAACACATCAGATTCTCTTTGATAGAAGATTAAAAGCATACAGTTGTCTTCAATAGGATGAACACTATGAATATTTGAATTAATAACTACTTAAATTTTGGTAATTCTTTATATATCTAGATCAACTTGCATTTGGAAATTTTTCAAAAATTAAACATAGTTATGAACATGCTAAAAAACTGATGAATGCCCTGGTCAGTGGCTCACTTGGTTGGAGCATCGTCTTGTACACCAAAAGGTTCTGGGTTTGATTCCTGGTCAGGGCACATACCTACGTTGTGGGTTCAATTCCTGATTGGGCTCCTATGGGAGACAACCTATTGGTGTTTTTGTCTCTTTTTCTCTCCTTCCCCTCTGTCTAAAGTCAGTAAACACATATTCTCAGGTGAGTATAAAATTTTTTAAAAAACCTGAATATTTCTAATTTTTGTTCATCATTGACTTTTGAACACAGCATTTAATTTATTTCCTTTTGGAATATTTGCCATCACTCTCTTATTATCTAAAGCATTTTTAGAGACCAGATTTTTTCTCTTTTAATTTTTATTTTTTGGTTATAGTTTCTTAATAGATAACAAAAGTGAAATATTTTCTGACATGGCAAATAATAAAATGTAACTCCCTAGTATTATTGCTTGAATAATTGTATAATATATTTAAATATGCATTGTTATTTAAATAAATAGTGGATAAAACAAAACATTAATAATATTTACCTTACATATTTATATAATGCTTTATAAGTTTCCAAGAATTTTCACCTATGGTGTGTAACTTAAACCCCAGAACAATCACATAAAGTCAACAGGAAAAGCATATTTCTCTTATTTAAAAATGAAGCAACTTGATTTCTTTCTTTAAATGTATTTTTATTGTTGAAAGTATTACAGATACCTCCCTTTTTCCCCCCATTTACCCCTCCACTCCACCCCCACCCCTTTCCAGACCTTCACCACCACACCTATGTCTGTGCCCATGGGTTATGCATATATGCATATAAGTTCTTTGGTTGATCTTTTCCTACCGACCCACCCACACCGGCCTTCCCTCTAAGATTCATCCCTCTGTTCCATGCTTCTATGTCTCTGGATTGATTTTGCTTACCAGTTTATTTTGTTCATCAGATTCCACATATGAGTAAGGTCCTGTGATACTTGCTTTATGATTCACTCTTGAACTATCTAAAAGTGTATTGACATAATAGCAGATGCTAACATTTTAAAAGGACCAGATATGTTGCTAAAAGAGTGAAATAGCCCAGAGATAACACAATAAAGAATGGTGGCGACTGCAGAGAATAAACAACATGATTCTACCTAAAGGGCTGGCAACAGTCTAGTTCCCACAGCTTTTGGCTCTGTAGAATATGGGCCAGTGTTTCTCAAGAGAGTCAGATGCCCTGGATTTTCTGTAACATTTCTCATGTAGTTCCAACACATATGTACATACATTCCACTCCAACACGTCAAGATGCCATGTGCAACACAAGGGCCTGTCAGTTTGCTACCCATAAAGATTATAGTAAACCACACAGCCTGTGAAGTCAGATGGACTAATATCAAATCATATACCACCTTACCTTGGAAGATACTTTCTTTGCCTCTTTTACTTGGATAATGTTATTAATGCTACTATTTACCTCAAATGTATATTATGTGAATAATTAATATAAGTATAGCAAGAATAAATTTATACAATATAATCTTATTATTGAAAAAAACTCTGAGGAAAAATTATTAATTATTTAAGTGGAAAGGTAGAAGAAAAATAGCTATAGAACAACTTTCAAAATAATTGCAACTATTATTACGCACTTTTATATACACAAGTAAAATCTACAGCTACTCATTGTTATTAACATACTATCTAATATTATATTTTCTATTATCTATTTTAATTTGAAACTTATCAGTTTATTACAATATGTCACCAGGTCATTTAATGGTGTAAAGCAAATTAATTATGATAAAAATTGTCATCATTTTTAGCCCAGGGTTTCTCAACCTCAGCACAATTGAGATTTAGGACCAAATAGACCACTCTAATTTGTGGGGAACTATCCTGTGCGTTGTAGAATGTATAGCAGCCTCTATTCCCCCTTTTTATTACATTCCAGGAGCAGCTTCTCATACATGACAAAAATACCTCTAGACATTGCCAAGTGTCCCCAGAGGAACAAAATTGTCCCCAATTGACTACTACTCCTTTTATCCATTTGTTGCTTCTCTTCTATCTAACCTCAGGAAAGGGCTTCTGTAATATCCATAGAATAATTGCAGGAAGAAAAATAATAATGCGTAAAAAATGCCAATCTTAGCCCTTTAAGGGACAAGAGAATAGTGTTTTAGAAGAGAGGCTCATGGCATGGGTAATAGGGTTATTTATAGATCTGGAAAATGTCTGCTTTCAGAATTTTAACACTAGGCTTCATATGGCTTCAAATGCAAATATGCATTAGCCCTGGAATGGCAAGCAGTGCAACAATGAGACCTAAAAATTCTACTTGGTCCTAATCCATATCTAGGCTTTAAAGGAACAATAAAAAAAAGACAGAAATATTTGTAGAACACCAAAACCCATTTGACTCTATATGTGAACCGTTCTCTTACTTTATTAATAATTAAATTCAAAATTTTGTAAAAAGGTGTATGCATGACCACGCATAACTAAAGTATCATCATCATAGACCTTAAAATAATGCATAGATTTCTAGCCTTTTTTTATTTTAAACAGTTTGTTGACATTATTCCTTTTAGCAAATACTGATATATATTATATATATGTATATATTACATATACATATATATATAAATTTCAGAGATTTTTCTCAATGCTGACAATGATTCTTATAAAACATCTTTTATCTCTGCATTATTAGATGTGACCAAAGAACAATTACATTATCAACAATACTTCCTAAGCTGAGAGCATTTGAAGTTATTTGTAGAATCAATAAATGTGAAGGACAATTTCCATTTAGAATGACAAAAGAGAAGAGCTCAGTCATGTTGACATTCTAAATAATATAATAATGTTATACTTTTAGGCACAGAGAATACTACATTGTATTTCTGTGTTGTTGTTTTTTTTCTGTCAATGTCTGTGTTACGCTTCTAGGCAGAAAGAAAACTATATTGACATAAAAACAAATTAGGAAATGAGGGGAAAATATTTGGAGATATGGGTAGTTATGGATAGTGTCTACAGAGGCAGAGCTTTGTTTAATTGACTAACCCTTTGTACTCCTTACAAGGTCTATAAAAGCAAGCAGTGAACCTTCCCCATACACCACGCAAACCGCACATAGCCACTCTGGTCGCCCTATTTTAAAATCAGACTTGTTAGTGACATCTCTGGGTTTGTAAAGAAAATTATGGTAACTTAAATTCATAACTATTCCAGGGCATATTGGAAGAAATGGGGATGGTTTCCGTTTAGGACGCTTGGCAGTTCACTGGTTAATTACAGTATTAATTTTAAGGCATTTTAAATATGTTTAAATTCAACAGATAAAAGTAGTTACTCTGGAGGAAGTGTGTGTGCGAGCCAAGTTCGCATTTTTGTTTTTGCCCAGTTCATCCTGAGGCTCTGAACAAACGTTTAAATTGTACCTCTGTCTAATATTACAGCATGTAACTTGTAATCTCCTAAACTAAGTGAATAATTTTACAACATAGTAATTAAAATTCTGTTTAAAGTCTTAACTAATGATATCTATTTTTTACTCTTTTATATAAACATTTATATTTTAAATAGCATGATTCTACTCATCAGAATTTTAAAATATCCTTGATTTTTTTCATTAGTTAATAACATTTTAGGAATTAAGTACCTTTTATCTCTCTTAAGCAAACTTAAAACTACATTTTATTTGAACATCTTCTGTAAGTTCTACATATTAAATTTTTTTATTTCGTTCATTATTTTATTTCATGTTATGCTTTTATTTTATACAGTTTTTATACACTGTTTTAAATACTTTAAATATAAATATGCAAATTGAACATTTGATTTTCCAGAAGTTATAGGAAGTCACTGTATACTTGAAAAAGGCTGTATTTAGACAGCTACACAAATTGACAGAACAACAATTCTCAGTTTCAAAACTTTCTATCCAGAATATTTTCTCAGTATCTTTTCTATTAATTTTTAAAAATGGTTTAAGTTTAATATTTTCCTATATGTATAGTATTCATTACAATACATGTGGTATTTGCAGGACAATTATTATTAGTCTCCATCTTCAAGATTTATTAAAGAGTTAACCTATTTTTTTAGGCCAATGCTTTTTTTTATTCTGTCAATTTTTAAAATTGATTGATTGATTTTTCCTATTTGCTTTTATTTTTTATTAATTCATTTGTAGTTGTATTGCATAAGTTGAAACATTACACACTTTGAAATTTGCTAAATGTAAGTCAATTATTTTAGAAATGTCTCTTCCTTGTTTTAAAAGAACCTTAAAAATGTTTTAGTTTTAAAAATATAACTTTCTTCTTTTTTGTGTATAGAACACTCTACTTTTAGTATTCAATCCGCTTTTCATTGTGTAAACCTGTAATGAAGTTTTTAAACACTATAGTAATTACTTAGTAACACAATTTTCAAAAGAGCTACTTGAAAATACATGTGCCACCACTCTCCCTCAGTAAACAGAATTTTATTATTATCTACTAATATCCTAGAGGTCCAGTGCATGAATTCGTGCATCAGTGGGGTCCCTAGGCCTGGGCTGTGGGATCGGGCCAAAACTGGCTCTCCAACATCCCCAAGGGGTCCTGGATTGCAAGAGGGTGCAGGCCAGGCCAAGGGATCCCAACGGTACACGATTGGGGCTAGGGAGGGATGCAGGAGGTTGGTCAGCCGGGGAGGTACAGTGGGAGGGCTCCAGGGCATGTCTGGCCTGTCTCACTCAGTCCTGACTGGCCAGACCCCAGCAGCAAGCAAACCTACCAGTCAGAGCATCTTCCTCCTGGTGGTCAATGCACATCATACCAACTGGTCGACTGGTCGACTGCACCCTGATGGTCAGTGCACATCATAGCGAGCAGTTGAGCAGCCTTAGCATATCATTAGCATATTAATCTTTGATTGGTTGAATGGCTGACCAGTCAAATCAGGCTTTTATTATATAGGACTAGAGGCCCGTAGCATGAATATCGTGCCCGGGGGGGGGGGGGGGGTCTTTCAGCCCTGCCTACACCCTTTCACCCTTTCGCAATCTGGGACCCCTTGGGGGACATCCCTCTCATAATTTGGGACCGCTGGTTCCTAACTGCTCACCTGCCTGCCTGCCTGATCGCTCCTAACCACTATGCCTGCTTGCCTCATCACCCCTAACCACTCACCTGCTACTTGATCACCACTAACCAATCTTCCTGTCTCCCTGATTGCCCTTAACCCCTCTGCCTGCCTTCCTGATTGCCCCTAACCACTCACCTGCCTGCCTGATCTCCCCTGACTACCTCTGCCTGCCTGCCTCATCACCCCTAACCACTTGCCTGTCTGTCTGATTGCCCCTAACCACTCGCCTGTCTGCCTGATCTCTCCTAACCACCTCTGCTGGCACAAAACAGATATACCTATATATATCAGATATATATATATATATATATATATATATATATATATATATATATATACAGTTAGACAGATGATAGATAGGTAGATAGGTAGATAGGTAGATAGATAGATAGATAGATAGATAGATAGATAGATAGATAGATAGATAGATAGATGATAGAAAGCCCAGAAATCAACCCATGCCTTTATGGTCAATTAATATTTGACAAAGGAAGCAAGATCATACAATTGAGTAAAAATAGTATCTTTAATAAATGGTGTTGAGAAAAATGGATAGTCACAGAAAAAAAAATGGAACTAGACCACCAACATCCACCATACATAAGAATGAAATGAAAATGAATAAAATACTTGAATGTATGCCACAAAACCATAAAAATCCTAGAAGAAAGCATAGGCAGTAAGACATTTCTCATAGCAAGATTTTTGCCAATATATCTCCTAGGGCAAAGAAAAATAAACAAACAAATGGGACTACATCAAAATAAAAAGCTTCTGCACAGCAAAAAACTTCACCAAAAATCTACTGGATCTAATAAATTCAGCAAAGCACCAGGAAAAGAATTGATATTCAGAAATTGGTGATATTCTTATATACTTATGATGAACTATCAGAAACAAAAAACATAAGTAACTGGAAATAAATTTAACCCAAGAAGTAAAAGATCTACACTTGGAAAACTATAGGAGATTGAAGAAAGAAATAGAGGAAGACACAAACAAGTAGAACAGTGGTTCTCAACCTTGGCTGCACATTAGAATCATCTGGAAATCTTGTTAAAATCCTGATTTCTGGGCCTCATCATTAATAACAAAGAAACAGAATTTCTGGAGGATGAGGCCCAGAAATCAGGATTTTAACAAGATTCCCAGGTGATTCTAATGTGCAGCCAAGGTTGAGAACCACTGAGGTAGAAGCATAGACCATACCATGTTCATGGTTTAGAAGAATTGACATCATTAAAATGTCCATACTACCCAAAGAAATCTATAGATTCAATGCAATTCCTATTAAAATGCAATGGCATACTTCACATATCTAGAACAAACATTCCAACAATTTGTATGGAACCAAAAGAGCTCAAATAGTCTCACTAATCTAGGGAAGGAAGATCAAAGTTGCAGGGATCACAATACCTGATATCAAACTACCCTGCAAAGCCATTGATATTTGACAAAAGAGGTAAAAACCATACAATGGAGTAAATATAGTCTATTCAATAAATGATATTGGAAATTTGGATATGTACAATAGAATGAAACTTGATCACTTACTTCTGCCAAATACAAGAATAAAATAAAAATGAATTGAATACTTAAATGTTAGACTAGAAAAAATAAAAATTCTAGGAGAAAAGTTAGGCAGTAAAATCTCGTACATTTCACATAGCAATATTTTTTTCTCTTCTATTTCATCTGGCAAAGAAAACTAACTAACTAACTAACTAACTAACTAAATAAATAAATAAGCATATGGGACCACATCAAACTAAATTCTTTTTACACAGCAATGAAATAATCAATAACATTAAAAGGCAACCAACTGAATGGGAGAACATATGCATCAATGATATTTCTGATAAGGTGTTAACATCCAAAATGAATAACGAATGTATAAAACACAACACCTAAAATAAATAAACTAATTTAAAAATGGGGAAAGGACCTAAATAGACAATTCTCCAGAGAGGACATGCAGATCGCCAATAGACAAATGAAAAGATGTTCAACGTCACTAATCATCAGAGAGATGCAAATTAAAACTGCAATGAGATATCATTTCATACCTGTTAGAATGTCCATTATCAAAAAGACAAGAGATAATAACTTTTAGCAAAGATGTGGTGATAATGGAACACTTGTGCACTCTTAGTGGAAATGTGAATTGGTTGAGCCAGTATAGAACACAGCATGGAGGTTCCTCAAAAAAATTAAAAACAAAACTACCATATGATCTAGTAATCTCACATCTTAGCATATATTTTTAAAAAATTAAAACAGGATATTGAAGAGATATTGGCACTTCCATTCTCATTGGCATTATTCATAATAGCCAAGATATAAAAAACAACCTGTATTAATCACAGGATTAATGGATAAAAATGATTTGTGAGAAATATATGAATATTATTCAACTATGAGAAAAATGCAATGTGAATGGATCTTGGGGACTCTATGCTATCCTATAATAAAACCCTAATATGCAAATTGACCAAATGGTGGAATGACTAGTCTCTATGATGTGCACTGACCACCAGGAGGCAGACACTCAACACAGGAGCTGCCCCCTGGTGGTCAGTGCACTCCCACAGGGGAGTGCTGCTCAGGCAGAAGCTGGGCTCATGGCTGGTGAGCGCAGTGGCGGTGGCAGCAACCTCTCCCACCTCCAAGGCAGAGCTAAGGACCCCATCGGGGGAAGTCCAACTGCCAGCATAGGCTCACTTTCTGGCAGGCAGACATCCCTCGAGGAGTCCCGGACTGCAAGAGGGTGCAGGCCAGGCTGAGGGAACCCCCGCCCCAGTGCATGAATGTCATGCACCCGGTCTCTAGTGTCAAATAAGTTAGAGAGACAAAGACCAATACCATATGATCTCACTTACATGTGGACTCTAAAAGGTATGTGAAACTCAGAAACATAGTAGAAAAGTATTTGTCAGGTGCTGCAAGGTAGGAGAACATGCAAACGTAGGAAAATACAGTATACACACACATGCATGCATACTCATACACCAAAAGCTAGGTAGTAGAATCATGATTAATTTTAAAACACTAAAATTATTTTCATTAAATTATGAATAAGACTTCATAAGTCTCCACAAGACTTTCATATTGGGTATAGATTACAAGACAACACACTTCAAGAAAAAAATACACATGCTGATTGGATGGGGGGTGGGGCGGGAAACAACAACAACAACAACAAAAAGCCCACACAATTATTTTAATATGGCATAAAGTAATGAACCATTATGATAGTGGTGTTACTTGGAGTGGGCCACAATCAGTGTAGTAATTTTATTAAGCATCTAACTCTTCTCCCCTAGTGAACATTTATGAATGCATTTTTTGTTGTTATTAAAAGAAGAAAAAGGGTTGCTACAAAGTGCAGCCTGCGCTTCACAGCAGGGAGATGTGTAGCTGCCTTAGACTCTACATGCCATGCTGTGAGAGCCCGTGGCGTCAACAAGTGAAATTGTGGAAGGGCAGCATTTACTAGGGACACACCTTCATGATCTTGGTGGGTCTCTCTGAAGGTACTGTGATCTAGTTATAAATCATTATTAGAGGGAAAACAAGGGTACAATGAAGACAAAAGGGAACTAGCATAGCCAGCAATTCAAATTCTAGATTTTTAAAGAGAAAATGTGCACAATATTAGAGAAACTTTTTCTAAACTAATTTTTAAACTGTTTAAAAACCACATGTGAATTTTTAAGAGAAGAAATAAAAGAGGTAGAGTTTCCAATTCAAATATTTATATTTAGTTACAAAACAGTTTGCACAATGTAATAAATCCTGAGAAAAGAAAAGGCAGTATCTTAAGATATGTCTTTCCTTCCTTAAAAATGTCACAAATATGATGAGGGCCACTTAAAGTAAAATATAATTATATATTTCTCAATAATAACCATTTATTTTTATTTATTCATATTCACAATAGTAATTTCCCCACTGTTCTAAAAATGTATGTATTCACCTTAATTTTTTAATGTTCTGTATTTATGTTGACGATTTTCTTTTTAGTGTTTTACTCAATCACCATATTTAGTGTTCTCTTGAACCAGATATACTGAAACAGTTTAGGAGAAAATTTTATGATTTACATTTGATTAAATCACTTCACTAAGTACTCTTTTTAGAAATTCCATTAACTAAGACCCTGTGCACAATTTGTTATTTTTTTAGAGATATTACCACATGTACAAAAAATGTATACTTTTAGTAGCTGGGACCAAATTTCTTTAAAGAGAGATATGTTGTTTAGGAAGGCAAGTATGAAAAAATTTATAAAAATTTAGTAAAAAGTCAGATCCTAATGTCAATAATGAAGTCAAGGCCAATGCCCTTCTCTGTTAAGAGTTCTGATTTGTCCACTGTTATATTAGAGGGACAAATAGGAAGGGCAGGAAAAATAAAAGAGAAGAGAAATAGTTGTTCCTCTCTTTGACATGGGATAAAGGGGTAATAAAAAACATTTTTTTAGCTCTATTCAGTTTGGCTCAATGGATAGAGCATCTGCCTGCAGACTGAAGGTTCCCAAGTTCAATTCCTGTCAAGGGTACATGCCCCGGTTGTGGGCTTGATCCCCAGTAGGGGGCGTGTAGGAGGCAGCCCATCAATGATTCTCTCTCATCATTGATGTTTCAATCTTTCTCTTCCTTCCTCTCTCTGAAATCAATAAAAATATATTTTTAAAAAAAGAAAACTTTTTTTATACATTCTCATGCCTAGAATTTTTCATTCTAACTGCAGTGACTAATACCTCTATGTCTTGAGTGTTTCCATAATAGTTAAGCCCTTAGGACTAAGATATATATGTATGCAAAATATATGTAAAGTAAATTTTATATGTATATATCCTATATATCCTATATAATGAAAGCATAATATGCAAATTGAGCAAATGGTAGAATGACTAGTTGGCAGGGGCCAGGGCCAGAGAGCAGGCGGCAACAGGTCAGCCAAGGTGCGTGCCAGAGGGCAGAGGGAAGGGATGGCGATTGGAGGGTGGCGGCAAACAGTGATGGTGGAGGGGCAGTCAAGGGGGGCAAGGCCAGCCGCTCCCCAGCTGGTGCTGTTCCCTGATTGGCCTGCCCAGTTGCTTCCCGCAGTGGGAGGCCAGACTATGACTTAGGCCCGCTCCCTATGGGAAGCAGGCCTAAGCTGTCAGTTGGACATCCCCTGAGGGCTCCATAACTATGAGAGGGTGCAGGCCAGGCTGAGGGAACCCCCGTGTGCAGGAATTTTAGTGCACCAGGCCTCTAGTCTTACCTAATAATAGACAAACATGGAAATTGACCATACCTTCGCTATGCCTCCTGTTGGCTAATCAGCAAGATATGCAAATTAACTGCCAAAAAAGATGGTGGCTGGCAGCCAAGGAGCTGGAACGAGCAGGAGGCTTGCTTGCTCCAGTGATGGAGGAAGCCAAGGTTCCTCGCCTGCTTCGGCCTGCTCTAAGCTACACTCAAAGCAACAAAGTTTCAATTATAGAAGGTAAATAAACCCCAGATACCTGCTTTCAGCTGGCCATGGCCACGGAGCTGGAGCCTTGGGTTTCCCCTGGCGATGGAGGAAGCCAAGCCCTGGCCGGCTCTGAGCTCCACCCCAGGCTACAAAGTTTCAATTTTAGAAGGTAAATGAATCCCAGGGAAAAAAAAGAAAAAAAGGAGAGGCTGGGAGCTTCTGTCACTGGGGAGGCTTGGCCAGCCTGAAAACAGCCCTCAGCCCTTCACCCAGAGTGGCCAGGCACCCCAGTGGGGAGTCCCCACCCAAAAGGTGGTGTGGCCAGCCTGAAAACTGCCATCAGTTGCCGGGAGCCGGTCCATCCTTGCTGTTTCAAAGGACCTGGCATATATGGCATACTGTTCTTAATATGTTTGCTCACCTTCTTGGCACTATGTGTTTTAACCAAGGTCTCTGAGAAAGGTTGTTTCCCCAGGTAGGGATTTTCCCCTGAAGTTAGGGAGGGAATAAAACCTCTTAACTAGTGCCAGGTGGGTAATTAATCACTTTACAACAATCATGCTTAAGCTACATAATCTTTACTCCCTGGAATGAAGATAAGAAACTCCCTAACCTTTGTAATAGAGATTGATAGGATTGAATCAACTGGTATAAATACAGATGTAATAAGACAGCAAGAGACAGAACTTAGAACACAGAACTTAGAACACAGAACTTAGAATACAGAGCTTAGAACACAGACAGAAGAAGACAGAACCTACACTCAGAACCTTGACACAGAACCTACACAGAATCGAGAGACGGAACCTAGGCACAGAACCTACACAGAACATTCTCTAGAGACAGAAGAACTTCGCTGGAGAGAACATGGTAAAAGATCCTGGACTGAACCTGACTACAGAAATTGGCAAGAGAACCTGACTAGAACCTGGTGACTGAACCTGGCTGGAGAACCTGGACAGAACCTGGCTGAAGAACCTAGCGAGGGAACATGGCTACAGAACCTGGCTGGAGATCCTAACCAGAACCTCTCTGGAGATCCAGACCAGAACTTGGCTGGAGATCCTGGCTAGGCTGCTGATCAACTGAACACTGTCTCCGTGTCCTTCCTTCTTCGCCGACTCTGTCTACACCTTTGGGGACCCCTGGACCTGCTGGGGCTGGACCCCGGCAATCAGTCCCTCACCCAGGCTGGCCAGGCACCCCAGTGGGGACCCCCACCCTGAAGGGCAAACCAGCCAGCCTCCACCCAAGCACCAGGCCTCTATCCTATATAATAAAAAGGTAATATGCAAACTGACCCTAACAGCAGAAAGACTTGGAATGACTGATCACTATGACACACACTGACCACCACAGGGCAGATGCTCAATGCAGGAGCTGCCCCCTGGTAGTCAGTTTGCTCCCACAGGGGGAGCTCTGCTCAGCCACAAGCCAGGCTGACGGCTGTCAGTACAGAGGTGGTGGTGGGAGCCTCTTCCGCCTCCTTAGCAGCACTAAGGATGTCAGACTTCAGCTTAGGCCTGCTCTCCACTGGCAAGTGGACATCCCCCAAGGGCTCCCGGGCTGCCAGAGGGATGTCTGATTACCAGCTTAGGCCCAATCCCCCAGGGAGTGGGCCTAAACCAGCAGGTGTTCATCCCCTGAGGGGTCCCAGACTGCGAGAGGGCACAGGCCAGGCTGAGGGACACCCCCCCCCCGCCCTGTGCACAATTTTTTGTGCACCGGGCCTCTAGTATATATATAAATCATATTGAATATCAGTCTCCATTTCTATTTTCTTGAGTGTTTTTATCATGAATGACTATTGCCTATGTTAAAGGATTGATCAGTCTTTATAAAGATAATCATATAATTTTATTCCTTTTATTCCTTTATTAACATGGCATATGATATTAGTGGATTTCTTAATATTAAAGCAACATTGCATCCCCAGGATAAATTCTACTCCCTCTCCTAAGGAAGTGGTGTTACTTAGTTATTTGTGAGAAATTGTATTCTCTGATTTTCTGCAATAATTTTCTGGATTTTACTTATTTTATTCACATTTGTGATATAGAGATATTTTATATGTTTTCTATTCAGTTTTTTTTTTTGCAGTTTTGACATGTTCAGTCATCATTTTTCTTGAGAGTGTGATTTTACATAGAGATTTAATAGCTGTGAATTTATTTCTTATCATTGTTTTAGGTTAGTCAGAGTTTTTATAGTATCATAAATTTAAAGGCCAAATATACTTGTTTATTGTATTTATTTTGTCCATAAGCCCAACATATGCACTATAATGTGATATTCCGCAAGCACTAATTTTATAAAGTTTTATATGTTTTTTTTTTTAATTGATTTAAGAGAGAGAGAAAGGGAGAGAGGAACATCATGTGAGAGAGAAGCATTATCAGATACCTCCCTTATGTGCCATGACCAGGAATAAATCCCACAACCTTTTAGAGTACAGGATGACACTCCAATCAATTGAGCCACCGGGCCAAGGTGGCACTAATTTTAATTTGTTTTTTCACTAATGTATCCCTGGTACCTAGAAGAGCCAGCATTCAGCATGCTTATTGGCACTGTAGTAAGTGTTGAGTCTTTTGGTCTACTTAATATACCTTTTTCTTTTGGCGACCCATCTCTCCCACTGGAAAAGTCTAATCCTACCTCATCACCTGCAATTAAGTAGTCACACACATACACAAAAATCCCCAAACAAAACAATAAATAAATCCTCCATAAAGTAATATCTAGGGATATGAAAACAATGGTTTCTCTTTCTTTTGTATCACTGGTTGTGGGGAGGGAACACAGTCCTAGGACTTGTCAACAGCTATTCCTGTACCTCATGAGAGAGCCTTCCAGAGTAGAATAGAAAACAGATAAGCCAAGATAAATAAAGTTGCCAAAAGAGAAGGGTCTATAGAAAGAGAACATTGGGTACCCTTGGACACAAAGTAACACACAGGTGTAAAGTCAGGTGAATCTAAGTCCTTTGGGTTTACTTATTTTTTTTAATTTTATTTTTTAATTGCATTTTGCATTCAGTATTTTTTTATTAGTTTCATGTGTATAGCATTGCAGTTAGACAATCATATACTTTATAAAATGATCCCACCAATATTTCTGGGGAGGGCTGGAAGTTGATTTAATCACCAATGACCGTGATTTAATGAATTATGTCTATGGAATGAAGCCTCCATAAAAAACCCTAAGGATGGGGTTTGGAGGGTTTATGAGTGATTGAATACATGGAGATCTGGGGAGACGGCATAGAAGCTCCCTCCCTTTCTCCATACCTTGCCCTATACATCTCTTCAATGTGGCTGTTTCTGAGTTATTTCATAACAAGCTGGTAATCTAATTAGAGAAATGTTTTTTCCTGAGTTCTGTGCATCACACTAGCAAATAATTAAATCCAAGGAGGGGATCACTGGGATCTAAATCCATAACCATCTGGTAAGGAGCACAGGTAACAAGCTGACCTTGCAATTGGCATCTGAAGTCTGGGGAGGGGCAGTCTTATGGGACCAAACCCTTACCTTGTGGAATTTGAATCAGGGTTGATAGTGTCACGATTGGGTTGAATTATAGGGTGCACAGCTGGTGTCTAAGAATTGCCTAGTAGTGTTGTGAAATCCCCCATACCCACATTTTTATTGGGTGCAGATTGCAAAATACGTAGCAATAATCTGTGAACAGGAAAATAGTTAAATGATCATGGGAAAAACAAATTTTACCCTAATGAAACAAAATTACTTGAAAAATAATTAATACCATCATAATCAAGTAGGATATTTTTTTTTTTGTCCCAGTAATTATGTAGTACAGAAAATACTCCAACTATTTATGTTGAATTTGGACAAAAATGTCAAGGTCATATAAAAAATGGATAATACTAATGTAAGTTGAAACATGAATCTCTTTAGGGAAAATAGAGAAGCGCTTGTACCCTGACTACTGCTAAACACATTAACAATTGAGAGGCTGCTAGAAAATAAAATGTAAATGGGCCTTTATTAAATAAAGTATTACAAAGATTCATCTGATTTTAAGATTTTTTTTCAGTGTTTTTAAAGTAAAGTGGAAAATTCTTCAGAAATTAATTTTAGGATATTTCACATATCCTGGAGTTATGTCATTTTTTGACTTTTTTTTACTTGAAAACGTGAATGAAGTAATACACAAAGTATGCTGAGTGAATTCTGCCAGACTGTTGATATGAGACCAACTCTAAAGTGTCATGATTGAATCACTCATCTGCCTCCAAGAAAGCAGTGTACTGATATAAGGGAAATGAAGACATGGTCTGGCCAAGGAAAAATACTGGACAACTTGCCCATGTTGTGAGATGATTTTCTGTGCATCTTCTACATTTCTGTATGTCATGGGAGTAGGCCTCTGACTATCTTTTCTGTGAACTGTCCTTTCAAATATGTTTGTATAGCTAACAGTCTTAGAAGAGAGAAATAGTATCTCCCTTTAGAGAAAAGGACAGATTCATTTGCTGTTCAGAATAATAAAGATTGTGTCAGTCTCCAGGTCAAAGGTTAGGCTTCCTTGCTACTTGTTGACTGTTATAGAATATTCAGCTTATGCTCAGGGTTCCTCTCCTATAATACACCCAGACATTATAGGAGGTATGTGTAGGCATAACCTTTTCTTCACGTTGTCTTGTGGAAATTGGAGCTTCAGGAACTGTACAAATATTATCACACTTTACTGTTATTGGTTAGGTGTAAAGTCCTTTGCTGTTACTCAGATGTCTTGTGTGCTTTGTTAGTATCCTTGAAACTGTAGAAGGCTAATTTCACAGTGCTTGAAAGCCAAAACCGCCTTTAATTGAAAAATTTGGTGGCACTAAGGAAAAGTAACCAAAGAAAAAGACAGAAATAGTGATGATTGTACTGCATTTCTGAGATCAGTCCACCTTATAACAGTGTGAAATTACATCACAAGGGGAAGATTTGGGTGAATTATAGATGAAACCCACCCTCATAGGCAGGCAGAAAATGAAACCAAGGTAACTTTTCAGCAATTCTTGATGACAAAGTGACTGGCAAGAGTTTTAAAGTGTGTATATTTTCAATATCATATCTAGGAAAAGAAAAAAAAAAAAAAAAGGTCTGCTAGTCTGAGTTCTCTACAAAAAATTTGACTCCCTCAATAAAATTTATGTTGCATGCTCCTGATCAGTTTAGGCTTCTATAGCACACTGCTTTAGACTGAGTGGCTTATAAACAACAGAAATTTATTTCTCTTAGTTCTGGAGGCCTGAGGTCAGGTTGCCAGTGTGGTCGAGTTCTGGTGAGGAACCTCTAGGTTGCAGACTGTCAACTTCTTGTACACTCCAGGACCCTACCTACTAATACCATCACATTGGATTTCAAGGTATAAATTTTGGAAGGATACAAACATTCAGTTTATAACATGTGCCCACTTTTGCAATAATTTTCCGTCCTACTCAAAAGAATGAAACCACGATAACAAATCAGCGAGGTGCCCAAAAAGAAATTTGAATTTACTAGGAGGAAGAAAAAGATAGATGTTGAAAAACAAATAATCTAAGGACAACTGTAATGGTAATAGAAATTCAAGGTGAGGCAATTATTCTTTCTGATGTTACTGACTGTGTGCAAGGTCACTTACATAAACTGCATGGCTCAAGTTGTGCAACTGAGAGAGACTGACAAAAGGCTTTACCTAAAGAGTCATAGAAAAGTAATGTCTGAACTACATGCAGAGCTTTTATTATAGGTCCCCCTACCATTTATGAAATATTTCCCAACAATATGAGATCCTGAACAAACACATTAGACACAGAGTAGGAGAAGAATATAAGGATAAGGAGAAGAGAATCTGGGCAAAGCGTCCAGAATCAAAATGTGAGTGAAGGGAAGAGTGGCATATCCAAAGGGGGTAGAGATGATAGGGTATGATTATCTGTAAAAAACTTAAAAATAAACTCAACCTGAGTACAATTTACTGTTTTGCATGAGCACTGTGTGCTGTGTCTTAGATGTTTCCCTTTGTTGACCCTTTGAAAGAAAAAAAAAATCTGAACTATTCCCAGATTTTCGGTCTCTTTTTACTTACCTTACTCAGTTAACCAATCTCTAGCCAATCATGTGTATGGGATTTGTCCCTCACAGAAGAAGAAACACGCATCCTTCTGGAAGCGCTCAGCCTGAGATGTGTTCCTCGGATGGGGACGAAGCTACCACAGCTTCTCCAGAATCATATCAAATTCCAAAAACTAACGCATTCTACTCTTCCAAAAAGTCAAAGAACGATTCGGGGAGCTTAAGAATACTGCTATAGGCCGTCTCACTTCCACAGGCCATTGAATAAATACAATTTCACCAGCTATTGCAATTGTAATTGTTTCTTAGTAAAACTTAACATTATCTTGTGGAATAATGATAGGCTAGATTAGTAAGGGAAGCTATGAAAATATTTATTTCTTTTCAAGTCATCACTATTTCATCAGCATGAGAGGTGTCAAAGCTTTATCAACTTTAATTACTTGGGAGGGTTCACTTACCATGAATTTGTGGCACTGGACTGTTCCATTTTCAAGGGGAAATTTCACTTAGTTATACCATTCTCTCCTTCAGAGAGTAAAATAAAGAGTCTCCCTATATTTTTAAATTTTATTTTGGAGTCATATTTTTCTCCAGATCTGCCCAGAGGGTCCCTCAGTTCATACAAGCGCATGTGCATTTAAATATCTTAATTTTTTTTATTTCTCTATTTGCCCCTCTTGGTTCCTGTTCCTCTTTCTGTATTGCACTACCCACAAAAATTTCCCAACACTATTTTAACCCTAAGGCACAATACAGCCTTCTGACCCGGAATCTCTTCGGTTTATGAAATCTGCCTACTGGATAATGTTTTTCCTTTTCCTTCATATGCCTCTGCTGGAAAATGACCCAACACATTCCTCAACTAAAATGTCATATATATTACAACCATGTGCTCTTAGGCGCTCTGTAAGAACCCAGCATGTACTCTAAAGTGTGGAACTACCCAAATATGCTTTTTGATGCTTATAAATTTTTCATGCTTTTAGTGCTGGCAGCAGAAGCAATCTCTCTCTTATATATACTCTACTGTAGCACTGGGACATGACTATGTGTTTGTGTGATTTTTCTCTCTCTCTCCCTTCGGCTTTTAGAATCTAGCTGAGTCTGTAACAGTTGTAAGGTTGGCCCCATTGTTTCTCTTCTCTGCTTCTCAGTCATATTTTTTAATTGTTTTTCTTTGTTAAGGGAGTTTCCCCCCCCCCCCCCCCCCCCCCGCTCACATTACACCTATTTTAAGGACTCACTAACATTTGTTTTCCTAGGCTCTTACCAAAGTGTTAAATTAGCAAATAAATTCGAAAGTCCTTCAACTAATAAGTTGAAAAATTCCACCCGTGTTCTGCTTCATAATGTAGGTAATTCTTCTCAGTATTTAATCTATTTTGGATCTGCCTGACTTTTAATTTCTATTATTTTTATTTACTTTGTTTTAAAGTCTTGATTTGTACAGTTACTAGAATGTTTTCTCATAGCATGTACCAGGCTTGCTTCTCCGTCTATAATAAATTAGTTTGCTATCAGGAGAGTTATGTACATGGGGGCTCCATGCCTGAATAGATTCCTTGCTCACAGTGCCTATGGCAGCTTGAGTCAGAGGCATGTGCAGGAGGGAGTTTTATCTCTGATTATTAGATGACCAATCCCAGGTGGCTACTGCCATTCACTCCTCTTGCTTCTCAGGAGGGATTTTATTTCACAACAAAGGGAGGAAGCCCTTTCCTTTCTTAGCATCGATTATCGTTACTGAAGCCTTCATCCACTCCAAAAGGGACAGTGATACTACACTGCAAGTAATTCTTCAGTTCTGGTTCAGCACTGCTAATAAGCATTTCGGTGCATTTTTTTAATGTCCAAGAATAAATTATTATTTATTTTTTAAGATTGCTCTGGATTAACCTAATCACAGATAAATTCCCCAGCTCATTTACACTAAAACCACTTTGCCATCTGCTTGCTACAACCAGACCCTTGAATGACGGTGTATTTGTGAGTGGTCACATAGAAGCAAAAGTACCATTAGATACGACATTGTTAAAATTTTCTCACTGGGCCTCATGTTTACAGTGTGAGTTGTTGTTTTTCTGTTTGGTACACAAGCTTTAGAGCTTTTTTGCTTTTGAAATCCTCTCAATTCTTTCCTTTTCCCTAAAACAACTCACTTTTATGAAGACATTCATTAGAAATCAGGGTATGAATATATACATATATATTCCCTATCCTAGATCATCCCATTTTTCAATTATCTGGGAAAGAGCCTGGGTCACCAGATTCCACTGATAAGATGTGTCCCTAGAATTCCAGTATTTGGCTCCTCAATGATTAGCAGAGTTTGATGCAGTAATAAATCAATCTGTTTCCAAGCTAGAAATGTTGAATCAACTCAACTTTTGTTGGTATGTGTTCGTCATCCCCAGGCCTTCACCACACTATTGTCTATGTCCATGGCCTATGCATAAAGGGTATTATGCTAAGTGAAATATACCAATCAGAGAAAGACAAATATCACATTATTTCACTCACATGTGCAATCTAAGGAACAAAATAAACTGACAAACAGAATAGGTCCAGAAGCATGGATGCTTCGAACAGAATGACAGAGCTCAATGAGGAGGCTGGTGGAGGGGATGGGAAGAGATTAACCTATGAACATATAGGCATATATTTATAGCTCGTGGACTCAGACAATAGTGTGGGGTTGGGGTAGGGTGCGGGTTGGGTGGAGCTAAGGGAGAGGAAACGGGGGACATTGCAGTTTAAAATATTTAGAAAAAATTTCCATATGCATAAAAGCTTTCTAATTCACTTCCTTTATGCTTCAAAATTATCTTTCACATATGACTATTACTTTTGTTTAGTGTTAGATAAGAGCCTAAAATTTTTAACTCTTTAATATTATTGTCATAAATAATCCTATTTTAAGTTCTTAAATATTTTAGAAGAAATGTCTTCAATTATGAGAATAGCTTACTTATGCTTTTGACAGTTTTAAAATCAGTCATAAAATTAATTCTTAAATATTAAATATCAAAGCAAAAGCACTAGGAAAATATTGAAAATTAAAATGTTTATTGAAGAACAACATTTAGCTATAGCCATTTTTTAAAATGTATGTCTTTTTTCTTTGCAGTTCTACATTCTAAATTGTATTTTAAAGTCACCTTAAGCAGTTAATCACTTCTCAGAACACTTTTAAAGATACATGGAGAACAAATATCCTCTAGAGAACATAGTTAATGTTTTACTACATCGAAATGGGTACAAATAAATTATTAGCTTTATTTAAACTGGGTGTGGAAAAATGTGAGGAGTTTATTAACTTATATCAGTATACCAATGGAGAAATAAAAGTTAGATTTGGAAAAGGTGGTTAGTTAAAGAAAGGAAGCTGCTCTATGTAGAAATGTAATGATAAAGCTATATTACTTCACAGTATATTGGGAATTGTGAGCAAAAACAAAAAAAAACTTATGTGTATATTTACATTTAAAACTAAGAATGGCATTTTAATGGAGATAATCAAATATCTGTTAATGTTAAACAGATTATCGTGTTTTATGTTTCATATGTACTTTCTAAAGATTACATGGATAAGTGCATATTTATCCATGCACATACAAGGTTAGGTAGAAAGCTGCATGTTTATGATTACAGGAATGATTCAAAATACATGTAAATGAAAGAAATGCTTCTAAGGGGAAAACATCGTAGCAAACTAAAATTACTTAATTCCTACACTTATCTCTATTCCCGAATTATTTCTGTGGATTTTCCTTGAATTTAAAAAGCTTTTTGCTTTGGTCGTAACTTGGATTGTATATCTCCACCTATGGCTGCCAGTATACCATTTTTATAGTAAGATCACAGGTTATGTTTTGTCTTGCTGATTCAATGACACACAATCCATATAACCAGTTTTGGTCTCTCTGATGTATTTAGTCTTAGGATCTTGTCTTATAAACTACTTCGATGCCAAGGTTCAGCATTCCCAATGCCTACCCATTTCCTAGGTATGACCCTTGAAATAAATAGATTTTAATTCACCTTAATAAGGTCTTCACACTAGTAAAGAAAAATAAAATAAGTGTTTAAAACAATATATGTGAAAAATTATTTGGGGGCCATGATAATGTAATTAAAAATTAAATATAGAAAAGTTAAATAGAGCATTTGTCCAGTGTTTGGAGTTGGTTACATTACTGATTTTGATCCTTCACTGTTTGGGTGATAGAGCAAATCATATAACATCTCTAAGCCTCATTTCTAATATCTCTAATGATCTTAATCAAGATAATCCATGTAAAGGGTTCAGCTCACAGCCTATCACATACTTTTCCACAAATAAATAGCATTTAAAAATATTAACAATATTTCCACAATATTAAAATATTTCCACAAATTAATAGTGTTTAAAAACTGAACCAATAAGATATATTTGATGCATTTATTTTTACTTCCCTTTACTTTTTTTCATTTACAGTTAACATACAATATTATCCCAGTGATTAGTTAGACATTGTATAACTTACTAAGTGATCACCCCAATAAATCTAGTATTCATCTGACACCATACATATTTATTAGAATAGGACTGACTGTTTCCTATGCTGTAATTTACATACCAATGACTATTCTGAAACTAACAATTGGTATTTCTTATTCCCTTCATCTTTTTGACCCATTTCCCCCACTCCCCTCCCCTCTTAAAAAATGACCCTTTAACATTTCTTGTAATAATAATTTGGTGGTGATGAATTCTTTTAGCTTTTTCTTCTCTAGGAAATCTTTATCAGTACTTCAGTCCTGAATGATAGCTTTGCTAAATAAAGTAAGCTTGATTGTAGGTCCTTGTTTTTCATCACTTTGAATATTTCTTGCCACCCCCTTCTGGCCTTCCAAGTTTCTGCTGAGATATTGGCTGACAGTCATATGGAAGCACCCTTGTAGGTAACTAACTGCTTTTCTCTTGCTACTTTTAAGATTCTCTTTGACTTTAACCTTTGACATTTTAATTATGATGTGTCTTAAAGTGGGCTTCTTTGGGTTCAAATTGTTTGAGACTGTGAGCTTCCTGCACTTGTATGTCTATTTCCTTCACTAGGGAAGTTTCCCATCATTATTTGCTCACATAGTTTTCAATTCCTTGCTTTCTCTCCTCCCCTTCTGACACCCCCATGATGCAAATGTTGGTATGTTTGAAGTTGTCCCAGAGGCTCCTTATACTATCCTCATATTTTGATTTTTGATTTTTTTTTTTCTCTTCTGATTGGGTGTTTTCTGCTTCCTTATATTTCAAATTGCTGAGGCAGTTTTTTGCTTCATCTACTCTACTGTTGATTCCCGGTAATATTCCCTGTAGTATATTCTTCATTTCAGTTCTTGTATTTCTCATTTCCGACTGGCTTTTCTTGTGTGTTTTCTATCTCTTTGTTGAAGTTCTAAGTTCATTGAGCATCCTTATAATCAGTGTTTTGAACTCTGAATCCAGTACATTGTCTCCATTTTGTTTAGTTCTGAGTTTTATTTGGTTCTTTCGTTTGAGCCACATTTCTTTGTCTTCTCATTTTGGCTGACGCCCTGTGTTTGTCTCTATGTACCAGTACCAGGTAAAGCTGCTACACCTCTTGGCCTTGGCAGAGTGGCCATATTTACTAGGTGTCCTTCAGGATCCAGTGACACAGCCTCCCAATCAGTTGAGCTGGGTGCTCCAAGTGTTCCCGCATGTGGGCTGTGTACACCCTCCTGCTGTAGTTGGACCTTGATTGCTGTTAGCACCTCAATGGAAGAGATTTTCCACAGGCCAATTTGCTGTGAGTACTGGCTGTGCAAGTGCTGAGCTCAAAGAGCAGGACTTTCTTTAATGGGACTGTGGTGCTTGCTGAGTCTGCCCTTAAGTGTGTTCCTTGTGGAGTACATTGGTGGTGCTTCCAGGTAGCCTGATGCTGTCTACCAGGTGTTCTGGCTCTGAGGCCTCTAAGGAAGTGCAGGCCACAGTCAGTCATTACTGGTGTCCTGCTGGGGGCCACCCAGCATGAGCTACAAAGTGATATGCAAATGGATACTATTTGTGCTGGGCTTGGAGTTAGCAAGGCTGACTGCCTCTAGTTCTGGGCCTGGGGCTTCTTAGTGAGAGGTATGGGGCATACAGAGGGCAGATGCTACTTGTTTGAGGAATTTTAGGAAAATCAGAAGCATGAGGCAAGATAGGAAAGGGCATTGTAAATGGCTTGGTTGGGCCCCCAAGTTAGGTGGGGCTCTGTAGGAGGAAGGCCCAAAAACAGAATAATGGACTCTGCCAGCACTTCTGTCTGGGAGAAAGCTGCCCTCCAACTCTCACCTGATGCCAGACAACTCAGTTTCTCCCCATACGTGCCTGGTGTCCATGCCTGGTGTCACAGAGTGAGTGAGTCTGAGTAAGTCTGTGCACAGGCCATTTCAGAGGAATGCCTGGGGCTCTGGCCACCCTCCATCTCACTCAGCCACAATCTGACCCGTTTTTACAACCAAAAGTTATGGGGACTTCTCTTCCTGCCTCTGGAATCCTTGACTGAGAGGCCTGGTGTGTGGCTGGGACCCCTCATTCCTTAGGTGCTACCTCTATAGCCAAGATATGCCTCCTGGTTTTTAACCACCACACCTGTTTGTGGGACCAGCCCATTTTGCATCTCCACCCCTTCTACCAGTCTCAATGTGGCTTCTTCTTTATATCATTAGTTGTAGAACTTTTGTTCTGCTAGATTTCAGGAGGTTCTCCATGATGGTTGTTCTGTAGTTAAGCTGTAATTTTGATGTGGTTGTAGGAGGATTTGAGTATGGAATTTACTTATACTGTCATCTTGACCAGGGCTTCTAATTCATGTTTTATATAATTCATAAGATACCACATAAACATTAACAAAGCTATAAATAAAAAATAGCAAGTCAAATAAGCTTAAAAGTAAAATACATGCCATAACTAAAGTATTTGTTAAGTATTTGTTATCTTACAATATTTTGAATCAAACCAGAAGTCAAATTAAAGGAATGAATAAGAAAAAAAAAGAAAGAAGGAAGGAAGGGAGGGGAGGAGGAACAAAGGAAGAAAGGAAGGAAGGGAGGGAGGAAGGGAGGAAGGAAGGAAGGCTCTGATATATTTCATTAAGGATACATTTGTCCATATTTAGATAATAGTCATGACCATGTGCAGCTTTATATAATACATGTGAAAATAACATTTCATGATGACAATCACTCAAATCTTTGGCTCAGAGAAAATGAAACTGTTTAAATTGGCAGATTTAATTCATCAGTAATGAAACACTTGCCTACTTAATACGGTTCATTATACTCTCTATGGGCAGGCTTTATTTACATTGAAAGCAAAAAAAAAAAAAAATAGAAACTAACAGAGCTCAAAAAAAAATGCATGACCCTTATTTTATATTATTGTCTTTAAGCCAGAGAATAAAATATCCTCCACATTATCTCTTTCTACCACTAAAGTGGGGAGTGAGGAGCAGAGCATAGGAATATAGACTTCTCTAAGGAGATAATTATGACAGTTCATGAGCAATTGACTTCAGTCTTGTAGTGTAATATCTTTAATCATATCATTTTAGCTGTGTATAATTCTCTTAAATTATCCATTATTAATTAAAACAAAAATAACATAATAAAACCAGTTGTTATTCACAGATCATTTTGAAATAGGATATATAAAAATATTTTCTTGCCTTTTTAAATGAAAATTTAGTCCTAGTAATAAAATGCTATAATCCTATCATTTTACTTTTAGTTTCTTGACCACAAATAACAGGATACTAAATATTATAAAATATATAAAATATATATACAGTTCAACCCAGTAACTTGATTGTGCATTATTTGAATTTGTAAATTATTTGGTGATTCAAGACATACAAATCTATTCAATTTTACATATATTATATACTATCTATCCTATCTAATAAAAGAGTAGTATGGAAATTAACCGTCACTTTGTCACTCCGTCACAAAGATGGCGGGGCCCATAGCCACAAGATGGTAGCACCCAGTCCCCTCAGCCCCACCGCTGAAGTGTCAAGCCCTGCCACTACTCTGGTAGGCAGATCGCAGCAGTGCCTGGGCCTGTGGACTTGGTTGGGGACCACGGGGGCGAGCAGGAAGGCATGACCTACCCACTCGGACGGGCTGATGCAGCCTCGCTGCTCTGCTGCTGTTGCCGCAGTGTGCGGGCCTGTGGACCTGGCCGGGGTCTGCGGGGCCAAGCAGCGAGGCACAACCCACCCACTCCCACGGGCCAATGCAGCCTTGCCACTCTGCTGCCGCCACCACTGCCACTGCAGTGTCCGGGCCTGCCAACCCCTCCATGAGGCTGAATGCTTGTCCAGGGGGCACACGCAAGTGGGTGGGGACTTGACTCTGGGTCTTCTGGTGCAGGGGGACTTGATGCTATGTTCCCGTTTGTGCTGGCCAGCAGGTGGATATCCCCTGAGGGGTCCTGATCCAGGACACCCGTTAGGGCAAACCAGACAGCCTCCACCCATGCACCAGGCCTCTATCCTATATAATAAAAAGGTAATATGCAAATTGACCCTAACAGCATGTTTCATAGACTTTGTCCAGTTCTTTCTTTCTTTACACTGAAAAAAGGCACCTGGGACCAGAGTTTCCCTCACAGCCCCAGCTTTATCCAGAAAGACATCCATCTAATTAGCATATTATGCTTTTATTATTATAGATAATCTTTTAAACAACTTTTTACATACCTAGTAGCCTTTTGTATATTTCTTTGGAAAAATGTTTTTCCAGGTCTTTTTTCCATTGTGTTATTTGTTTCTTTGCTACTGGGTTGTATGAGTTCTTTGTATATATTCGATATTAAATTCTCATGTATGTGTGCTTTGCAAATACGTGCTACCATTCCATAGGTTGCGTTTTCATTTTTTGATGATTAACTTTGCTGTGCAGAAGCTTTTTAGTTTGATGTAATTACACTTGTTTATTTTTTGTTTTTTGTTGCCTTTCATTTTAGTATCAAATTTAAAAAAAGCAAACATTGACAAGATTAGTGTCAAGGAACTTAACTCTTATGTTTTCTTCCCCATTTTATATTCTTGTCTATACACAAGAGTTTATTTCTGGACACTCTATTCTATTCCATTGATTTTTGTGTCTGATTTTATGCCAATGCCATTATTTTATGACATAGCTTTGAGATATAACCTCACACCCATTAGAATGCCTACTGTCAAAAACAGAAAGGTAAAAATTGCTGGTGAGAATATGTACAAAAGAGAACCTTTGCACATTGTTGGTGGGAATGTAAACTTGTATAGCCACTATAGAAAACATTGTGGAGGCTCCTCAAAAAACTAAAAGTAGAACTACTATGTGTTCCAGCAATTCAACTTCTGGGTATATATCCTAAGAAAAGGATAACTGATAAATCCTTATTTCAAAGAGGTATCTGCACTCCCATGTTTATTGCAGCATTATTCATGACATTTATCTTTATGTATGCTTTTATAAAAAAAATCTATAAGTGGGAAAAAAGATATTCTGTAAAGAGTAGAAACATTACAAATTCCTAGTTGTAATATCTGTAGTAAAATAAAATCATGTTTACTTCCTCTTATTATTTTTAAACTACTAAATTTAAAACTATGATTTGTTTTAAAACATATAATAAAATTGATTTTTTTATTTTAGTGTAAAGTAGTTTTATAAATATTGAGATATATTAATTTAATTTTGTTTAGTAGTACCATAGTCAGATATAGAACTGTTCCATCACTTCAAAAAACTTTCTTGTGCTATTTATTTTGTGACAATTTTCTCTCAACCCTAGTCCTTAACAATCACTGATGTACAACACTATATACTTCTACAGTGCTATAGTTTTTGTTTTATTTTCAAGAGCAGAATTTAAACATCATCATAAAATCTGAAGCCATTTGATTGGCCCCTTTCATTAAACATAATCCTTTGAGATTTATCCAAATTTTCCATATGTCAATATAGTTTATTTCCTTTTACCATTGAGTAATATACTATTTCTTGGATGTATCACAATTTGTTTATATTTTCATCAATTGAAACATTTGAGTTGACAATTATGAATAATTTTGCTATAAATTATGTATATTCTTAAGTATACCCAATCTTTTTATTTCTCTGGAGTAAATACCCAGAAATAGTATTGTAAATGTCTATTTAACTTCATAAGAAACTACCAAACTCTTTTCCAGATAAGGTACATACCATTTTACTGTCCAACCATCAATGCATGAGGGTTCCAGTTACTTCACATACTAATTTGTGGTTTAAATTTGTTTTTATCCTAAGTAAAGTTGCCTCTTGTTAATAAAAACAGTCCTATTGTTTTCATGTAAATATGCTTTTTATAATTGGAAAATTTATTAGTATTTTAAAAGGTATGTTGTATGATGAAGAGATCATTCTTACTAATCTAGCAATTTAAAAAAAAAATGGAGATATTTTTATGTGATTCAAACATTGGTTACATTTCAAATATCTATTTCAATGGCATAATAATTTTTCAAATTGCAAAAATACAGTTAGTTTTGCAGTCTAGCAGGGCATCAACACTGATCTTGTGAAAATTGATTTTATACTTAAAAATTTGGCAATTATGGTGAGTGGACAAAGTCCTCAAAATATAAAATTTACCAAATATAATGGCAATAGAAATTTATAATGCAATTAGAAAGTTTGAATAGTATATCTATAACAAAAGCTGAATCATTTATTAAACATTTGACAAAGACTTCCTGGGCTCACCTTGCCGCTGGCTTCATTAGGGAATTCTGCTAAATATTTAATTTTAACCTTAATCTTAATTCTATTGTATTCAAAGTCATACAAAGAATAATAAAAGATAAATGTTACTTCCAACTTTTTTGAGACCAGCATAAATTTGATTCTGTCTAATATCCTGCTAATGTGTTAAAAGGAAGAACTGACAGATTTGCTTTGGAGTATGAGGATTTGTTTAGACTTCTAGCACTTACTGGTTATGATTGCAAGATTTTTTACCTTTGAATTATGTCTCCAAATACTTGTTGATGATTAATTCCTATATATGAGAGAGAAATAGAGACAGAGATACACAGAGAAACAGAGATGAAGAAACAGAAATCTTAACACAGTATTTGACATATACTGAGTGCCCTTATAAGATAACAGTATTAATAATAATGTATTCTGTAAGTAAATTTATTTAATAATTATTATTTTTACCAATATTATTTTAAAAATTACAATTATATCTAGACAAAAGAAAAATGTTTACTTTTTAATTGTTTTTAAAAGGTTCTCCATTTTCTTTATATGTATAAAGGGCATAAAATGTGTGAATAAGACTTTTTTTGATAAATAATTTTGATCATTTATTTGGATAATAATTTTCAGCATCCTATATTCTATTTGTTAATATATAGTATTATATCCTCTAATTTAAATTTTAATATCCTTTTATTTAATATTTCCCAATTAGGAATATGTTATTACATTCTTTTTTAAAAATATTTTTATTAATTTCAGAGAGGAAAGGAGAGGGAGAGAGAGATAGAAACATCAATGATGAGAAAGAATCATTGACCAGATGCCTTTTGCACACCCCACACTGGGGATCGAGCTCACAACCTGGGCATGTGCCCTGACCTGGAATCAAACTGTGACCTCCTTGTTCATAGGTCAATGCTGAACCACACAGGCTGGGCTCGTTACAATCTTTAAATAATAAATCATCCCAGTTTTCAAACAAAGTTCACAGAATTCTACTAGTAATTATCCTGTATTTTTACTTGTCATCTTTCTCCAGGCTGAAGTGACCATCTGCTCCATGTGCTGTCTCACACTGCCATTGTTGGCATCATTGTCTCTGAGATTGTCTTAGTCCCTTTTGGCTGCTATAACAGAATGCTATAGACTGGATGGCTTATGAACAAGAAACATTCATTTCTCACAGTTCTGAAGGCTAGAAGTCTAAGATTATGACGCCAGCAAATTCAGTGCCTGTTAAGGGCCCACATTCTGGTTCATAGATGATGCTGTGTCCTCACATGGTGAAAGAGGGGCAGGGAACTCTTTTTGGCCTCTTTTATAAAGGCACCGATTTCATCCAAGAGGGCTCTGTCCTTATAACCTAACCAAATCCCAAAGTCCTTACCATTTAATACCATCACCTTAGAGGGTTGGTTTCAACATATGATACTGGGGGGAAAACATTCAGACCATATAGCTCAGACCTATCAACCATAATGGCTGAATTGTTTTCTGTTAAAAAAAAAAGGAAAAAAATCATGAGGCATGAGGACTATTGTAGATTGCTTACTCATTCCCTATACAAAAGTAGCAAAGGCTTGGGGCAGATTATGGATGAAAGGTCTTATGAAAAGAACTTGTAAGAAATAGAACTAGACCTGGCAGAGATGGCTAAGTGGAATATATGAAAGGTAAATAATAAAGAAAAAATATTTCCTAATACTTGTTAAGAGTCCTGGTGAAAAGATAGATTTCTAGAAGAAGAGGCTCTTATAGTTCCAGAAAAAATATTCTCTCTGGAACCCTCCTTAAATATTGGCTACCTGGGCAGATCTTACAATATCTCACAAAGTAACTCAATTGAAACTACTTGAAATAAATTAAAACTCAAAAACTATATAGATATTTAGAAGTTATGGCAACATTCTAGAATTAAGACCTTTTATGAACAAATGGCAGCAGAATCTGCTAAGTCATTATTGACATGGTTTTAGCAATAAAAATTAGGAGATCATATTGCTAATTCCAGATACTGCTGAATGAATAGGATACTTTAGATTGTGATGGGTCCGCAGTGGCTGTAAAATTTTATAAACAGACACTTTGGTGTAGTATAACAATTATCCTGCTGCAAAAAGTAAAAAAGGGAGGTTGGGAAGATCTACCTTGACAGTGGAAACTCTTCCATTTTCTCATTGACTCAAAAATTAAATATATGTGTATACAATGTGACTTATATATGTGTATATTTTTTTAAAATTTATGGAAAGATGGAGCACAAACAGATCTAGACTGGCTGTACACAGACTAATGTATTAAGCAATTTTAATGCTCATTATGATGATGCTAGATGATTACACAGCTCATGGACATGATGACTAAAGTAGACCCCTATCTGCTACCATCATTACACTCTATGATGCCAGTTTAGTAAGACAACCTTACCCATATTAACTCAATATGAGTGTTTTAATCTTTCCTTGGGAATTCATATTTCACAAAATTTATTGGTAATGCTTCTGAGGCTGTGCTTATCCCTTTTTATTCTGCTATTAACTTTTTTTTTTGTTTTACTCCTCTCTGCCAACCTTTTTGAATCTTTGTTATATATGATATCTTTAAAGTAAGAAAATGTACTTTTTAGTACTTTTAATATGCTTTATTTCACCAAACCAAATGAAGTCCAAAGAAAGACATTTAGTTTTATTAGTAATATTCTAATTTATTAATGTCTAGGCTACCAGAAAAGACTTTAGAAAGCACTTTATATTCACTTTGGCTGTACTCATTCATTTTATGCATTCTCTACTACTTTCAGCTGTTATCAGTTTGAGATAAGACACTTTCATAGTGACTTACACATGATATGCCTTTAGAAGAGCTCATGAAAGAACTGAAAAGAGGGAGATGAGGACACCACAGCTTCTAAAAATTGCCTTATATTTGTTTATTGCACATATGGAAGAGCCTTTTTCTGGGCTTCTTTCCTACTTCTTTACATTCTTTTTTTTTTTTCATTTATTGGGTGACATTGGTTAATAAAATTACATAGGTTTCAAGTGTAAAATTCTATGACACATTATCTGTATATTGTGTTATGTGTTTACCACCAAAACTCAAATGTTTTTCTGTTACCATGTATTTGACCCCCTTTACCCTTTACTACCCACTCACCTCCCTTCCTTCTGATAAATACCATACTGTTGTCTCTTTCTATGAGCATTTGTTTGTATTTTTGTTTGTTCATTTGTTGCTTACAGTTTTATATCCCACATATATGTGAAATCATATGATCTTGACTTTTTCTCTCCGACTTATTTTGCTAAGTATGATATTCTCAGGATCCATCTATGTCAGTGATGGTGAACCTATGACATGCGAACTCATTTTTTTGGTTGATTTTTCTTTGTTAAATGGCATTTAAATATATAAAATAAATATAAAAAATATAAATCTTTGTTTTGCTATGGTTGCAAAGATCAAAAAATTTTTATATGTGACACGGCACCGGAGTTAAGTTAGGGTTTTTCAAAATGCTGACACACCGAGCTCAAAAGGTTCACCATCACTGATCTATGTTGCAAATGGCAATATTTCACCTTTCCTTATGGATGAGTAGTATTCCATTGGAAGTATGTACCACACCTTCTTTATCCAATCATCTATTGAGAGACACTTCTTTTGTTCTCATGCCTTGGCCATTCTATATAATAAAAGGCTAATATGCAAATTGTCCCTTAGAGAGTTCGACCACTCACTATGACGTGTGCTGACAACCAGGGGGCTGCATGGAACAAAGGAAGGCCCCAACTGGCTGCTAGCAGCTGGGGAAAGGAAGGCCATGGCTGGCCCTGATTGCCGGCCAGGCCTAGGGACCTTATCCAAGCATGACTTTCATGCACCGGGTCTCTAGTCATTAATAATGCTGAAATGAATATAAGGATGCATGTGTCTTTGTAAATAAATGTTTTCAAAAATTTCAGGTAGGTACCCAGAAGAGAGTTTGCTGGGTGATTTGGTAACTCTATTCTTAATTTTTTGAGAAGCCTCCATACTGTTTTTCATAGTGGCTGTACCAGTTTACATTTCCTCCAGCAGTGTACAAGTGTTCCTTTTTCTCCACAACCTCTCCAACACTTATTATTACCTGTCTTGTTGATAATAGCCATTCTAAGAGGTGTGAGGTAGTATCTCATTATACTTTTGATTTGCATTTCCCTATTGGCTAATGAAATTAGGCATCTTTTCATATGTCCACTGGCCATTTTTACATATTCTGCGGAGAAATATCTGCTCAGGATTTTTTATATTTTAACAGCGAATTTGCTTTCTGTAACTGGTTTAAATATGAACTATGCAATTTCTAAAACATGAATTGAAATCTTTTTTTTCATTCTGTACCCCTAAGTAGTAGAAGATAGGAGTGACTATGCTTACATTGCTCATATTTATGGAGTTTTCAGTTCTATTTCCTGTAGAAGCTTTGGAGAATTTACATTGCCAGAACTGTCAATCAATTTCAATGAGATGGTGAGCCCCTTAATCTAAAAATTTGGCTATAAATTAGCACAGCTGAAAGAGTGGTTAGTGGGGATGTTATATTACCATCCATGGCAAAGGGCCTCCACAATTTACTTAATTCTAAGAAGGCTTTGGGAATTTTTTCTTTGTAACATTATCACAATTAGGAAACTACAGTTAAGGAAGGGTTTATTATATCATCAATGTCACTCACCAGCAATGCATAGTTATTATGGAAGAAAATAATTTTCTTTTATAAATACTAGTATACCAGTCAACAGATTAAGTTTTTCTTTAATGATTCACAGGAGATTTTATAATTGGCATTTTTAAATGTAAATTGAGTTGAAAAATCACATTAAAAACGTATTAATTTATCCTGAAATAAAAATGCTTCTTATACCAAGGTAAATTATTACTATCCTGGTTCATTTTACTTTTTCTTAGAGACTGTTTATAAGGCTGATTATCATATGTGGAGATCTGCGTCCATAAACAGACCTTCTTTTTCATGCAAATTAACATTTTTTGTGTTTATTAGCTTTCATTTCACTGATAGCTTTTAATCTTCTAATATCCATTTTCTTTTTATGTTATGTCAATGTAAATCCAGGCAATTGTATTTATCAATTTGCTTTGTGAACATAGAATCAGAAAAAAAGAAAGTTGTATAAATAAATATTTGATGGCAAGAGACCAAGATGCTATGCTTATAAATCTACCTAATAATGGATGGATAGATATTATGTTGGATTATTTTGTGTGAAATGCATGATTGGATATGTAAAGTTTTGTGGTGTTTTTGTTATTGTTTGCTTTTAGAACCTTAATTTTAAATCATTTATTGGCTAATTAATACTTAATATTACTTTTTTATTTATTGCTCGTCATTGAGAGACGTGATTTAGATAGGTGAATATGCCCTTATATGATTGGATTCAAATTCTATTGCACAAGAATCCAATTTTTGCTTTGAGTTTTTTCTGGTTTATATTATCTTACCAAATAATAGACAAACATGTAAATTAACCATCCCTCCACTATGCTCACCAGCCAATCAGGAGAGTATGCAAATTAACCCAACAAAGATGGCTGTTAGCACATTGTATGTGGGAAACGTATTTAAACATTTTACATTGACTGGTAGTAGAGCACGGGACACGTATTAATACGTTTTTTATAGACTAGTGGTAGAATGCAGGTAACGTATAAATACGTTTATTTTTATACTTTTTTATTGCTCTAAAGGGATGCTAACATGCAGATATATGAATTCTAAAGGACAAAATTTGGGTCTCTAACACATACAATGGTGAATTATGTATGTACTTCCAGGTATAACGGTAATCTATTCAACTGCGTAGAGTCATCCCTTCACACAATTCTCTGCCTTGCCACGCATTCAGTGCGATTCTAAGAAAAATATTTCAGTATACATTTTATAGTAAATCACAAAAAGTTTCATTGAAAAATAATATGTAAAACTAAAGTTATCGTAATTTTACTGAACGTTGCCATTTGTGCAAAAAATTAGCAAAAATGGCCCGCGCCACCTGTTAGCGCGCGATAAAAACTACCCGCAAACAATGTGTTAATTTGCATAAGTAGGGGCGAAGCGGTGGAGCGAAGACCAAAGGCTCCAACCAGAGGCTCCGTCTGGAGCCGCAAACACTGAAGGCTCCATCCGGAGTCGTGAAAGCCTGGGTCCCAGGGGCCGGAGGAAAATCGGTGCTGGTAGCCCGGGGAAGGGAAGGCCTATTGCACGAATTTCTTCGTGCAACAGGCCTCTAGTTCTATAATAATTGCGTAACTGAATTTTCAGAGGACCATAATTTATTCTTTATTATAGAGTTTTGGGCACCAAGTAGTTTCATAATTTTATATTTTAAATATCATTTTATGTTTAATTTTTTCTTTTAAGATATTTCATGTAAAGTACTTTCTCCTCTTGAAGTGCAATGTAGTAGTTAATGACCGTAGCAGCTTTAATTTACATTATATGTCTTTTCCTAAACTTTTAAGAAATCCCTAAATTAAAGATTAAATCCAGCTCCATGCAGTAGGAACTTATAAGATATATGAGATGATATTAAGAAAAGCACCCCCCTTAAAAGAAGGCATAACTTGTATATAAAGTTAGAAATAAATATATTGTCCAATAAGCAAGTTATTTTATCCTATTTGTAGCTATGAAGCATCTATTGACTGACCTTTGCTATAGTTACTATATCTAAGAGTAAATTAAAGATGTAAAAAGATGTAATCAAATTATAAAAATGTTAAATGATTGTACTTATTTTTATAAAAGCAGCATTTGTATATAATAATGACATAATACAAATAATAAATTTATATGTA
Source organism: Myotis myotis (assembly GCF_014108235.1). Classification (NCBI taxonomy): domain Eukaryota; kingdom Metazoa; phylum Chordata; class Mammalia; order Chiroptera; family Vespertilionidae; genus Myotis; species Myotis myotis. The sequence goes on from NW_023416335.1 coordinate 76,047,132, forward strand.
AGACATCCAAATGTGGAAGTAAAGTTGAAATTAGAATATGAATTCTAAGTTTACAAGTGATAAAACACACCAAAAACCTTTTCACTATTCAATGGAAAGCAATTTAATATCTTTTAGAATATTTACTTGTCCTCCATAATCTTCCTCAAAATATCCTATATAATAAAAGAGAAACGTGTAAATTGACCGTCCCTTTGCTATGCTCACCAGCCAAACAGGAGTGAATATGCAAATTAACCTGACAAAATGGTGGGTGAATTTGCATGCACAGGCACCGGGTAGAGAGCAGAAGCAGGAGAGTTAGCAGCTTAGGGGGACGTGGCTCCATTGGTTGCTCCCTTGGTCACTCCCTTGGGGGTACGTGGCTCCCTCGGTCACCAGGTGGAGAGCAGAGCAAGAGAGCCGGAGGCTTGAGGGGCCTTGGTTCCCTCGGTCGCTTCCAGAGGAGGGAGCACCAGGAATTCTGGGAATAGTAGTTCTGACGGCAACCCCAGGATTGGAAGCAGAAGCCCAGAGCACGCGAGCACCAGGAATGCTGAGAATCATAGTTCTGGTGGCAGATGGATCTCCTAGACACTAGAGCAAAGTGAGCCTGGAGCAAGTTACTGTTGCAGTGGGGGATGGAGGGAAAGCAAAGGTGAGAGACATAAGTAAAATCACAGTGTCTAGGAAAAATTAAAGGAAAGATATCCTAAAACTTCCCGGAAATCTCCACCAATGAAGCAAAGAAAAGAAAATGCCTCTATTATTCTGTGAGCAGCAGACCAAACTGGGTTGGAGGTCTCAGACAATTCACTCATATGATTGCAAAGACAGACAGAAACTCCCGGATTGGAGAGGGCTCCCCTGAGGGCTCCCAGATTGGAGAGGATACCGGTCAGGCTGAGGGACCCCCCTCACCCCCACCCTCCACCCCTCCATGCATGAATCTTCGTGCACCAGGCCCCTAGTTTAAAATAAAAGGAAATATATAGATAGTATGATTTAATTGTAAAAGCACCTACTATGGAGAGTTAAAACCTGGATTTAAAAAGTCCATGCCGATAATTCTTTATGATGCTTAAAAGGTTATATTTGTATATTAGAGGCACGATGCATGAAATTCGTGCAAGAGTAGGCTTCACAGCCCCAGCTGCCTCAGTTCTTGTAGCCGTGGCTTCATCCTTGTCATCCGGAAGGTCATCTGGAAGGGCGTCCAGACAGTTGTTCTGCTGTTTGGCTGTTCAGTTGATTTGCAAATTATGCTTTTATTATTATAGATACCTTAAAGCTTTTCCATGATTAGATAGTACTTATATTCAGACCTGGATCCTCTTATTTTTTAATGGAAAAATACTTCATAACAGCAAAAGTAATTTTACTAGTAAACATGATTTTACTATTTTAAGAAATATTTCTAGCCCTGGCTCAGTTGGTTGGAGTGTCATCCCAGGCACCAAAAGGTTGTGGGAGTGATCCAGGACAGGGCACAAACCTAGCTTGCTGGTTGATCCATGGTGAGGGCACACTGGAGGCAACCAATCAATATCTCTCTCTCTCTCTCTCTCTCTCTCTCTCTCTCTCTCTTTAAATTTATTTATTTAAATTTATTTATTTAAATAAATAAATATATATTTATTTATTTATATATAAATCAGTAAAACATATCCTTGTTGAGGATTAATATATATATATATATATATATATATATATATATATATATGGCAATTGTTCATGAAAATATAAATTCATGAAAATATAAATCTATATTTCTAATGTAGCACAGTGATTTAAAATAAATTTTGGTAAATGAAAATATTCTTATTTTTTAAAAATGTGGGTTGTGGCTATAATTATATTTGTTTAGGTACTGACCCTCCTTCCACCAAATCTGATACTAAATCGATTTGTCAGCCTACCAGTCTGCCAGGATGTTGTTTACTAAAGAATAACATTTCTCCATCTTTTTAGTAACTTTGAACTCATGATAGACAGAACAGTGGGGAATAAGTGTGTAAAATATCTTGCTGAGAGTCAGGAAAGGAAGTCAACAGGTAAAAATGTCACTCTAAGAGATAGGAGCTTTTACTTTTTCATGCTTACCTAAAAAATAAAAATTGCAATCTCCACAATAGTTATTGCTGTGATTACAATAGGGCCAGTGTAGGAAAAATTACCTCAAACCTTGTCTTATCTTTGTTTCAGAGAGGACTCCAATTGAACTGACTGGACACTGAGAATAAATAAATTGCCTGTTGAGAAGTGATAGGCCTAGAGAGATGTGATATACTTTCATGATGAGTAAATAGTATCAGAAAATATGAAATGTGTTCCTGTATAAATGAGGGCATTCCTATAATGACTCAAAAGAGAAACATACACGCCCAGCCAGTGTGGTTCAGTGGTTGAATACTGAGAAATGAACCAGGTCAGGATTCGATTCTGGTCAGGGCACATGCCAGGGTTATAGGCTCCATCCCCAGTGTAGGTCGTGCAGGAGGCAGCTGATCAATGATTCTCTCTCATCATTTATATTTCTATCACCATCTCCCTCTTCCTTCCTCTCTGAAATCAATAAAAATCTATGTTAAAAAAGATAAACATACATAATTGACTTGATATAATATATAAACAAATCTTTCAGAAATTTTTATTTTGATATAGTTGGAATAATATAGAAAGTCTTTACCTGCATAAAGTAGTAATAAGGACCCATCAAGAAAAAAAAATAGGTGAAAGGCTAAGGTGTGTGTTTATGTGAAAGGAAAATACTTTATTTCTGTAAAAGAAGGGAAGATAGTTGGAAAACCACAGGGCTGTGTGAAAGGTAAACTGGCAGTAAGGCCTCATACTTCTTATGAGTGATATTCACATTAGTGATACATTAGGCATGATTTTACAGAGAAGTAGAATCAATAAGTATGGAAGCTGAGTGCTCTCAGGATCTGCAGTAGGCAAGCTAGAGACTCAGGAGAGTCAATAGTATAGTTCCATCCCAGTCCAAAGGCCTGAGAACCAGGAGAATTGAAGTGTGAATTCTAGTCTTCTGAGTTGGAAGACCCTAAGGCACAAAGAAAGAATTCTCTCTTATTCAGCCTTTTTGTTCTATTCAAGCCTTCGAAGATTGGGTTGGGTGAAACACACACACACTGGGGAGGGCATTCTGCTTTATGAAGTCATTTGATTCAAATGTTAATCTCATTCATAAACAGTCCTATAGAAATACATAGAACAATGTTTAACCAAAATGTTTAACCACCCTTTGGCCCAGTCAAGTTAAAACATAAAAGTAAACATTAAAAGTGATTCATTTGATTAGCCTGCTAAAAAAAGTATGAGAACACAGAAGAAGATAAAAATATTAAAAGTGTCAGAAATAATAGAGAGATTTTTTATTCATACAAATGATATGTATCAAGAGTCTACTGTATATCAGCCAATATCTGGACATTAGGAATTATAAGGAACATATCAGATGTAGTTGTTATCCTAATGGCGCTTAACCCTTTGAGTGCCAACCAATAACCTAGAAACTATGCTAAAATTGCCAAGGCATTTTTGCTGATTTTACAGCAGTTTAGGAAAAAAAATTATGAATCACAAGTAAATGCAGTTACATATTCAATATCTTCCACAAATCGTCATCTTCACAGTAAGAATTGGCATATTTAGCAATATCATCATCACTAATAAAAGCAGACTTAGAACTGGACACCGCAGGAGGAGCGTCATAGTGCTCCCGGCACTTTTGGCGAAAGACAGGAGGAGCGCGATCACGCTCCCCAGCACTCTAGGGGTTAAGTATAGAAGTTGTGAACAGTATAGACAGCATAAAATTTTACTGAGATGTATAGGAATTAAGGTTTCAAAATGGAGATTCTCAACAACAAATTAATGAAAAAAGGATGAGTTATAGAAAATCACCCATTGAAGGTAGAGACTATATGATTACATATATAAGCAGAAAAATTTTGACCTCATCTTAAAATAATATAGTCTCATTACTACAATAATTATTTCTCAATAACCATGTTCTTTTTGACTGTTATTTATTGTGACTTTAAAAATTAACAGATAACTAAATTATGGAAGAATACACAGGACATTTAACTTTCTGAAAAAAATCTAAATAATATTTTTAGACATGAAACATTGATCAAATTATAGAACTGATGTTTCATAAAGTTGTATTATATAATTTTTGAGATAACAAAAATGTCGAATGTATTTTTTTTTTAATCACACAAGTTAATTTTCACTTTATTCTATTTATCAGAAACAAGTCACTAATTTTGCCTACATTCAAGAGAAGGGTTCTTAGGCTTCACCTCTAAAAATATTGAACAAGTTTTCTTTTATTTTCATAATTATTCATTATTGAATTACTATATTATTGATGATTATTGAATAATTAACAATATGCACTAGTATATAATATTAATATTCAACTATTAATTGTATGTTTTTCTACAAAATTGAGTTTTTATACAGTGAGGACCAATAAGTAATCTGGTATTGGTGATAGAGCAGAGAACAAGAGAGAAAAAAGTTAATTCCATGAGACTTTTATTTCAATGTTGGGATAAATGAAAGAAACTAAACATATGAACAGGAAACATACTTCATATTGGGTGGAGAAGATAACTTTTTAAAAAAATATATTTTATTGATATTTTACAGAGAGGAAGGGAGAGGGATAGAGAGTTAGAAACATCGATGAGAGAGAAACATCGATCAGCTGCCTCCTGCACACCTCAAATGGGGATGTGCCCGCAACCAGTACATGCCCTTGGCCGGAATCAAACCTGGAGCGTCCACAGGCCGACGCTCTAGCCACTGAGCCAAACCAGCTAGGGCAAGAAGATAACTTTTATGCTCAGATCTAAATGGCAAAAAAAAAAAAAAAAAAAAAAAAAAAAAAAAAATGTGGCTGTGGGAAGAGTATTCCAGCAGAAAAAAAACAACAACAAAAAAAAACACACAAATTTGCATGCATGAGTAATGGAGTCTGAAAGAAAAGGTTAGTTTGGGAATAGCATTGTGGAAGCCATGTTGTACAGGATTGTAATCAGGATAAAGAATATTAGTTTATTCTAAACGTAAAGAGAAACATTTGGAAGATTTTAAGTATGTCAATTGACATGATTTCTGTCCTTATTTTGGTGTCTGGTATTTTGAAGTAAAATGGACTTAAGGATGTCAAAGAAGAGGCTTATTTGTTGTTGTTGGTTTGATTTGTTTCCATTTTTATGTAATAAGCCATTTGAGAAAAAATAGTGCCCTTATTAAAGAAAGATACATGTATTGATTACTTGTCATATCCATATAAAGCAATTATAAATGCACCTCATCATACTGTTACAAATGACAAAATATGCAGTGGATGGATGGATGGATGGATGGATGGATGGATGGATGGATGGATGGAGATAGAAAGAAGAAGACTGAAAGAGAGAGAGAGAGAAATATGTAATACGTATTCACACTCTAGAGTCTTTCTGTAAAAGCCTGGGTAGTAAATATTTAGGTTTATGGGCCATGTGATCTCTTTGTACCTAATGAACTCTGCCTTTTAGCATGCAAACAGCCATAGACTATACATAAGTGCATGGGTGTGTCTGTGTTTCAATAAAAATATATTTACATAACAGCTGACAGGCCAGATTTATCTAAAGCTTGCCAATTTCTACTACAGAATAAAAAATATGTAATTTATAATTTTTTGAATAAGAGTAAATTAAACATAGTTTATAAAATACATAATTTTAAAATATATGATAAATACATTGTGATATGTGATTTTTGTGTTTTATTATATGGTATACAACATATGAATTACATAATTGCATAATGTATAACCTATGTGGTATAGAATGCACATCATGTGATAAATATGATCTACAATAATAGAATGTATAATATATAAAGTGCATCATAGTGTCCATAACAGTTAAGATACTATTCCTATGAAATCCAGTTTCTTTTTCTGATAGATAGACAAAACCTAATGGAACACGTTAAAAGCAATTAAGGAAAAGAATTCATCAAAGGTAGTATTTTTATTATTTTCTTTAATTGAAACTATATGGTGTTATCACAAAAATTCTTTAAAATATTTTATTTTTTGTTTATAAATAAACACGTTAATAAACTAAATAAACAACAAATTATCTAAAAGATGAAACAAAATAACTGTGCTTAGTTGAGAAGCGTTCACCCTAGCCTCTATGAAGAGAGGCTGATGAAAACTCAAAGGTAGGAATCACATAGTCTTTTGAAATTCTGTAAGCAGTTTCTTCTAGGCTCTAAGGTAGTTATGACTTTAAAGGAACAGAAAAAGCACACAGCAGCTGTAACAAAGTGATCAAGGTAGAAGGGTGAGAGACCAAGTTGGGGAAATAGGCAGAACCTACCAGCCGTGGGCAAACTACGGCCCGCGGGCCGGATCCGGCCCGTTTGAAATGAATAAAACTAAAAAAAAAAGACCGTACCCTTTTATGTAATGATGTTTACTTTGAATTTATATTAGTTCACACAAACACTCCATCCATGCTTTTGTTCCGGCCCTCCGGTCCAGTTTAAGAACCCATTGTCGCCCTCGAGTCAAAAAGTTTGCCCACCCCGGACCTAGACCATGAAGTTTCTGAAATGCCACAAAAATCATTCAGAATTTAATTGTATAGAAAGTGATTAGAGGATTTCTTTCTAAAGTATTTTAATATAAGCACAAATTACTCTGTCTTTCTGTGGAATGGCTCTCAAAATTAAGATATAGATTCCTTCCATCACTTCCCAAAATGTATACTTGACTCATGCCAAGCTCCTGGAAACTTCTGATATATATATTTTAGTTACTATAGCTTTGCCTTTCTCAAAATGTCATATAAATGAAGTTATACAGTATGAGTCTTTTGTATCTGGCTTCTTTTATTTATGTACTAGAGGCCCAGCATGTGACATTGCGCGGCCCCTCTCACCTGCTCATGCTCCACCCACCCGCCCACCATGCTTAAGTCCTGCCCACCTGCCCACCACCCTGCCACGCTCACAGCCCCACCCATCTGCCCGCCACACTCACAGTGGTGATCTCAGCTACACTTGCAGCCACACCCGCCTGTCAATCCCACCAGCCCACTGCCCTGCCTGCCACCAGCCTTGCTGGGATCGGGGATCAGAGCCTGTGGGCCACAGGAGAGGGCCCAAGAGGTGCTCCATGCACCTCATGGCGACGGGTAGTTTGGTTGTTTTGGTTGTGATGCTTCTTGACCTTTTATTATTATGATGTTTCTACTTATATATCTTTCCAGAAAAAAAATATTTTCTAATAATTAGTTTCTGTGCCTGAAGAAAAGTTATTTAAAAATATATTTTCAATGCCACTAAGCATTTGCTATCAATGTATGTATGCCAAATGATAGGTCTATTTAGACCTAGACTTAAATAATAGATAAGTAGATAGATAGGATGTCTTTAAGCATCTTGGCTATTCACTTGGTCACTGGGATTTTTGACTAAGACCTAAAATTAAAGCAAATTTCTGTATACACAACTTAGTTCCCAATAATTAATACATATATTAGATGTAGCCAGACAACAGGAATTATTTGGGACTTTGCCCCACATCACAGGTGTCTATTATTAGGATTTAAAGTCAGATATGATCCAAGTCTTCTACCCTTACTATGCAGGTAGCATTGGCATTACTTAACATTTATGTGTCTCTGTTTCTCAGTAGGTTTCTGTGAGGATTAAATATAAATTCTTTACATTTTATTTTTCTTCATATTTTAATAGTGTTGTTATAATATAAAAATTAGTATCCTACTAGAGGCCTGGGGCACGAATTCAAGCACCAGTGGGATCCCTTGGCCTGGCCTGAAGGATTGGGCCAAAACCAGCTCTCCGACATCCCCCAGGGGGTCCCAGGTTGCGAGAGGATACAGGCCAAGCTGAAGGACCCCCACCAGTGCACAATCAGGGCTGGGGAGGGACACGGGAGTTTAGCCAGCCAGGGAGGTACCACAGGAGGGATCCATGGAGTGTCCGGCCCGTCTCCCTCAATCCCAATTGGCTGGACCCCAGCAGCAAGCTAACTTACTGTTCAGAGCATCTGTCCCCTGGTAGTCAGTGCACATCTTAGGGACTGGTCGACAGGTTGACTGTCTGCCACCTGGTGGTCAGTGCATGCCATAGCAAGCAGTAGAGCAGCCTTAGCATATCATTAGCATATTACATTTTGATTGGTTTAACGGACAGCCAGACAACTGGACACTTAGCATATTGGGTTTTTATTATATAGAAACTAGAGGCCTGGTGCACGGATTCAGGCACTGGTGGGGTCCTTCGGCCTGACCTGCAGGGATCAGTGGACCTCTGTGTTGCCACAGCCCAACCTTACTCGCCAGCTAGTCAGGCTCCAGCCCACTTTCCTAGTCAATCCCACGCAGCACGAAGTAGTACACGAAGCAGCAGGTGGCTGGGAAGGAGCCCAAGCCTGGGCTGGGTGCCACACTGCTCCCACTCTCCCTGGTCCCACTGCACCTGCTAGAGCATGCAGGGCGAGTGTCCGCGGGAGAGGTTCATGCTGCCGCAGCTGTGCTCACCAACAGTGAGCCCGTCATCTGGCACCCATCTGTCAGCATTCCTGCTGTGGGAGCACACTGACCATCGGGGGCAGCTCCTGCATTGAGCATCTGTCTCTTGGTGGTCAGTGTGTGTCATAGCTACCAGCAGGTTGTCCAGTCATCCAGTCGTCTGGTCATCTGGTTGTCCGGTCATCCAGTCTCCCAGTCGTCTGGTCACTTAGGCTCTTATATCTAGAGATAGTAGAAGTTCCAAACGGTGCCCCATAAGCCAAATATAGGAAGCCTACTGCCCTGGAGCTAACCCCTCCTTAAACAATTACACATCATCTATGGTCTCCCTTCATTTTCTTAACCTCTTTCTCTCTATTGCTTATATGCAGCTAACTGTTCTGTTTGACTATTTTTACCACAGTAGTGGCTAATAAGGAAGGAGTTCACTACTCTGTCTCTGACAGACTCAAAATATGTTTTTCTCTTATTTTAGGAGCAAATCCACCTGTTGCTTCTTTTTTCTATGCATTTCTTAAGAGATAATTATTTTTGTTTTCAATTTCATCATTGCAGCCTCTGCACCATGGATTTATGCAGAGATAGTTGTGCAGTCATTTATGTCAAACTTCTCTTGGTACTATCTGCCTATTCTGGTGAACATCTGGCATGCAAAGAGTAATCAAGACTGTTCTAAATTAAATATTCTCTATCATTTATTTAGTGGAAAACTTTTTCTGCAATAGGAAACATTCATTGCTATTGCCAAACTTTGAGTTATTTGTATTCTCTAGAATCCTTTAAAGGAAGATGGGAAAAGGTTTGTATTTGGAACACAACAAAAAAAATCGCCATGTTACTATCAACAGGAATTGCCTGTTTACCTGCTACTCTTCCCTGAAGTTTTTGAGGTCTGGGCTTTGATTTCCTAAAGTCTAGAATAGCTACTAATGTAAAATAGCCATTCAATAAATATTTACTGAATGATCTTTACCTCAGAGGATTGCACATGATCTGAATTGACTTTATGTCTATCATCTCAATGCTTGTGTTAGTCTATGAAAGCAGTAAGTATTTTAGATCTTCCAGATCAGTATCTCTAGGGTACTGCTTGATTTTACTTTATAAACATAAGTAAAAGGTAAAGAGTATGCAAGAAAATGGGAAACGGAAGGAATAGTAAATAATTCTTTTCGTACAGAGAAGTTTGTGTTTCCCTTGTCAAAGTGTTACTGTAGCAAGTCTGTTACCAAATTTCTTTAATATAGAAAATTCCACGGGTATATTTGTCAATATGTCAATAAAGAAATTTGGTCCCTGAACTGGTGGTGAAATATTAACAAATGTTGAAATACTAGAAATAAAATTATTTCAGAAATAGAACTAATCTAACTCCCTTGTTACTTGCCAGGACTAAAAATACGCATTTAAATTTTGTAATAAATAAAAAGGTTTAATTCTTCCTGAAAATTGAAAATAACTTGTATGTTTAACCAGAGGTAACACTTGGAAATTCACAATTCAGAAAGGATGCTATCTCATCTGACATATTGTGTTTATTACATACTTAATTTGCTGCTTAAAACAATATGAAACAGCAATTCCACATTTTTATTATTAATTAATTAATTTAAATATGTTTTTTATTGATATAAGGGAGAGAGATAGAAACATTGATTGGCTGTCTCCTACTGAGCATTGAGCCCTGGGCATGTACCCTGACCTGGAAGCAAATCTTGACCTCTTGGTGCATGGGATGATGCTCAAACAACTGAGCCACACCAATCAGGCTAATTCCACATTTTTAAAGAAATATTTGTGAAAATTCTCTAGTAATAATTATTACTTTGGAAATGCCATTATGAAAATCCCTACTAGATAGGATTGACATTTGTGAAGGAATTTCCTGGAGAAAAATGTCAAATTAAATCAAATAATTATTTCTTGATTACTTGCCACTGTTTAGCTTAATTAAATGGAATAATTTTCTTATTAATGTTATTTCATATCCATATATTTGAGGAAAAAACAGCATATATTGCAGCATCCAGACATTTTCTTTATCTTTCAATAGTGGTAAACGTTGGCCTGAAAAAAAATTAAAAAGCACACCATAGGAGTATTTTTCAAAGGACAGTGTTAGAAGTACTGATTTCATAAAATATTGGTATTCTACACATTTCTTTCTCTGTGTGTCCATATATACAAAATAACAAAATGTAATTTTGTGGTATTAAATATTAAAATTCTAAGATTTTAATCAAAACTTAAAACTATAAGAAATATGAAATAGAATGTAGAATTAATTTTTATGCTATAAAATTATCACCCATCTATAACATGTTTTATTTTGAGTTTATAAATCTATAATAATAATAGCATAATATACTAATTAGACCAGACAGCCGAACAACCTTCCGGACAACCTTGCAGATGGAGCTGGGGTTGTGAGGGAAGCCCAGGTCCTGGGTGCCTGTCAGCAGCTGGAGGGAAGCCCGGGTGTCAGGTGTCAGAAGGGAGCCGGTGCCGGCAGCTGGGGGAAGGAAGGCCTACTCTGGCATGAATTTTGTGCATCAGACCTCTAGTTTAATATAAAGATCAAACATGCTGATAAATTTTTAAATTACTTTGTAAGTTTTACATAACAATTACATTAATCTTTAAGTATTTTAGATTGACTTACAAATCTCTCAGTGTGTTAGTCTCTGCACACATTATGCAAGTTGTTAAGTATAAATTTCTATATTTTTTAGACTTATTCTTATTTCAGTGACCTTTCCAAAAAGTCAGAGCCTTCACTGCACCTGTACTTTAATACTGTGTAGAAAAGAACAGTGAACCTTCATTACCAGAAAATATGTTAGTTTACTGATGAAACTTTCACTTCTTATCTACATTTTCATTTAATCTGCTGTCATCTGTCTAGGATCTTTACTTAGCGATTTAGTCATTTACACATAAGTACATGTATCTTTAAATGTTTGGCCAGAAACTGATCCATCATTGTGGGCTTTATGCCATTATGTTGCATTATACTATATATTGGTCCTATGCCCTGATAAGAAAAATTTACCATTGCCTGTTGGAAAGGTATATGGATGTATCTTTCATTTGTGCAGATTACAAGTAAACTATTTGGTTCAAGACTGTGTGGTTAGGTTGCTTCAAAAAGCTGAGTATTATAGATAATACTGTAAGGAACATGGGGTGCAGATATCTTTCAGAGTTAGTATTTTTTTCTTTTTTCATAAATAGCAAGAAGTGAAATTTCTGAATCATATGGTAGTTCTACTTTTAATTTTTTGAGAAACTTCCATACTGGTTTCCATAATGGCTGTGCCAATTTACATTTCTACCATCAACAGAACATAAGCAATCTCTTTTCTCCACATCTTTTTTTTTTTTTTTAATCTTTTTGGTAATAGCCATTAGTGATGTTGAACATCTTTCTATGTCCCTTTTGGCCATTTGTATGACATTTTGAGAAAAATCTGTTTAGTCCCCTTCCAATCACTATATATGAAAGTCCAGCAACCAGAATGGTGGAATGACCAGAACAACTAGAATGACCAGTGACTATGACGCACACTGCGGCAGCCAATCAGCCTGATCCAGGCCCTGATTGCTCCCCCATCCCACCGGCCCACCCCCAGATCAGTCCCCAACACCCCGATTGGTGATGGGGCCAGCCAGCCAACCATCCGCCGCCCCTCATCCCCACTGGCCCAGACCGATGGACCCTCATTGGGGCAAACCGGCCAGACCTTACCCATGCACAAATTTGTGCACTGGGCCTCTCGTATACATTAATAAAAGAGAAACATGCAAATTGGTGTCACTCCCCTAGGCCCACCAGCCAATCAGATGAGTATGCAAACTAACCCAACAAAGGTAGCAGTTAATTTGCATACACATGTGTAGAGCAAAGAAGACTGAAGGCTGAAGAAGACTGAAGAGGCTTGGCTTCTCCACTGCGGCTGGAGCGAGCAGCCGGAGCGAAGGCCTGGGTCCCGGGTGCCGGAGGAGAACCGGTCCCGGCAGCCAGGGGAAGGAAGGCCTATTGCACGAACCTCTTCATGCAATGGGCCTCTAGTTTTTAAATAAAATTGTTTGTGTTTTTTGCCATTAAGTGATAAGTTCTTTATATATTTTGTATATTATATACATATCTATAAGATATGTTATTTACAGATATTTACCTATATTCAATAAGTTATCTTTTAAATTTGATGATGATTTCCTTTACTGTGCAGAAGCTTTTTAGCTTGATGTAGTCACACATGTTTATTTTTACATTTGTTTCCTTTGCTTTTAGTTGCCAAAAACCCCACAAAAACAAATAAACAAATTGCCAAGACTGGTATCAAGGAGTTTACTATTTATGATTTCTTCCAGGAGGTTTTGGTTCCAGTTTTTGATTAAATTTTTAATCTACTTTGAGTTAATTTTTGTGTATATAAAATAATGGTCTCATTTTAATCTTTTGCACGTGACTCCCCAGTTTTCCCAAAAGCATTTATTGAAGAGATGATCCTTTCCCAATGGCATATTCTTGGCTCCTCTGTCATAAATTAATTGGCCATATTTTTGTTCTCTCTATACTATTCCATTGATCATTGGAACAAAATAGGTGGACCTTAAGGGCATTATGCTAAGTAAAATAAGTAAGACAGAGAAATACAAATGCCATCTGATATCTAAAAACAAACAAATAAACAAATTGAATTCATAGATAGAGGTAATAGATTAGTGGTTGTGAGAGGCAGGGGGTGTTAAATGGAAGAAGTTCATTAAAGGGCACAAACTTCAAATTATAAAATAAATAAGTCATGGGGATTAACATTCAACATGATGAAGATAGTTAATAATACTGTATTGAGAACTTGAAATGCGACAAGTAAGTAGATCTTGAAATTACAAGTAGATATTCTCATCACAAGAAAAAAATGTATGTGTGACAATGATGTTAACTAGATGTATAGTAGTGATCATATCATAAAATCTACAAATATTGAATCATTATGTTGTACAACAGAAACTAATACAATGTTATAGTACATTTATATCTCAATTAAAATAAATATAGACTTTATTATAAAAAACAGCAGAAGGGGAAGGAGGACTATTACAATAGGAAGAAGGCTCCAATAGTATTATATGTGTCTCAAAAGTTAAGTGTAAAGGCTTTTCTTTCATAGGAATATAGAGGGGAGTGAATAAGTCTAGAAGGAAGAGTGAGTGGAGGAAAGGTAAGAAGAGATTATGTGATCAGACAAGTGACAATTAATATAAGTATTCTGTTAATGGAAATTTGAGGTATTTTTATGTTTCTGCTATTATAATAGAACTAGAGGCCCAGCGCATGGATTTGCGCACCAGAGGGTTTCCCTCAGCCTGACCTGCACCTTCTCACAACCCAGGACCCCTCAGGGGATGTTGGACTGCCAATTTCGACCCAATCTCCACAAGCTAGGCCCAGGGACCTCACCGAGTACACGAATCCATGCACTGGGCCTCTAGTATGAATATAAGACCTTTGGTTAATATCTTCCAACCCTCCACCACTCCCTTCCCTCTGAGATTCACCAGTCTGTTCCATGTTTCCATGCTTGTGCATTGAGCGTCTGCTCCCTGGTGGTCAGTGTGCATCATAGCTACTGGTCCAATGGTTGAATGGTCAAACAGTCAAATGGTCACTTAGGCTTTAGCATATAGAAAGATTATCATCCTATCTAATAAAAGAGAAATATGGGAATTAGCGTGCATCTGCTACACTTCCCATTGGCTAACTAGGGCAATATGCAAATTAACTACCAGCCAAGATGGCGGCCGGCAGCCAGGCAGCTTGAAGCTAACATGAGACTTGCTTGCTTCAGTGACGGAGGACTCCAACGTTCCCCACCTGACTTGCCAGCCTCTGAGCTTGCAGTTTGAAACATTGGTACAAATATAGAAGCTAAACAAAACCCCAGAAACCTGCTTTCAGCCCGCCGAGACCTCAGAGCTGGAGTGGATACAGTGTTTCAATTATAGAACCCAAACAAACCAGATACCTGCTTTCAGCAGCGGAAGCCTCAGAGCTGGAGCCAGAGCTAAAGCTGGCCCAGAATAAAAAAAAAAAAGAAAACAAGGAGCGGTTGGGAGCTTCAGTCACCTGCCAGCCTGAAAACAGCCCTCAACCCCTCACCCAGGCTGGCCAGGCACCCCAGTGGGGACCCCCACCCTGAAGGGTGTGTGACCAGCTGCAAACAGCCATCATCCCCTCACCCAGGCTGGCCAGGCACCCCAGTGGGGACCCCCACCCTGATCCAGGACACCCTTCAGGGCAAACCAGCCGGCCCCCACCCATGCACCAGGCCTCTGTCCTATATAGTAAAAGGCCAATATGCCTCCCAGCACTGGGATCAGCGTGACAGGGGGCAGCGCCAAAACCCCCTGATCGCCCTGTGGCTCTGTGTGTGACAGGGTGCGGTGCCCAACCCCCCCCCCCCCCCCGGGCCCTGCTCTGTTTGTGATGGGGTAGAGCCATAACCTCCCCATCGGCCCTGCCCTGAGCGTGAGAGTGGCAGCGCCCCAACCCCCTGATCCCCCCTGCTCTGTGTGTGACAGGGGGCGGTGCACCAACTCCCCTATCGGCCCTACTCTGTGAGTGACAGGGGCAGCACCCCAACCCCCCTGATGGGCCCTGCTCTGTGCGTGACAGGGGGTGGTGCCGCAACCTCCCCATCGACCCTGCCTTGAGTGTGACAGGGGATAGTGCCCCAACCCTGAGTGTGACTGAGGGTGGCATCGCAACCTCATAATCGGCCCTGCTCTGTGCATGACAGGGGCCGGAGCCCCAACTCCCCAATGGCCCTGCTCTGAGCCCGACCAGGGGCTGCACCTAGGGATTGGGCCTGCCCTCTGCCACCCAGGAGCAGGACTAAGCCAGCATGTCGTTATCTCCCGAGGGGTCCCAGACTGCGAGAGGGCACAGGCCGGGCTGTGGGACCCACCCCCCCCCCCCCGAGTGCACAAATTTTTGTGCACTGGGCCTCTAGTCTATAATAATAAAAGGGTAATATGCTAATTAGACCAGATAGCCGAATGACCTTACTGACCTCATTCCAGACATCCTTCTGGAAGAAGCCGTGGTGGTGGGTGCCGAGGCAAAGGTGGATAGGGGCAATCAGGCAGGCAGGTGACTGGTTAGGATCGATCAGGTAGGCAGGCAGGCAGAGGTGGTTAGGGATGATCAGGCAGGCAGGCAGGTGAGCAGTTAGGAGCCAACGGTCCCAGATTGCAAAAGGGTGCAGGCCGGGCTGATGTTCCCCCCCGACCCCCGCATGAATTTTGTGCACCAGGCCTCTAGTTTTTCTATATAAGTTTTGAGACGCATCTGTAGTATATCTCAGGCACGTATCTAATAGGATGGCTATTATCAAAATAAAATATTACAGGTGTTGACAAAGTTATGGAAAAATTGGTACCCTTAAACACTTTGTGGGAATATAAAATGGTACAATAGCCATAGAAAATAATGTGGAAGATACTCAAACAATTCAAAATAAAACTACCTTGTGATTCAGCTATCTTACTTCTGCGTATATATCAAAAAATTGAAATCAGGATCTTGAAGACATAGCTATACTTTAATATTAATTGCAACATCATTCCCAACAGCCAGGATATAAAAACCAACTCAAATTCCCATTAACAGGTGAATTGATAGAGAAAATCTAACTTATAATGGGATTATCTTAGCCTTAAAAAAAAAAGAAGGAAATTCTACTCATGCCACAATTTGAAGAACATTATGAAATAAGCTAGACACAGTAGAACAAAATTTCACTTATTTTAATATAAAAAATTAGAAAACTCATAGAAGCCACAGATATAATAGTGGTTTCCAGGGGTAGGAAGGTGTGCAAAATAGTGAGCAGTTGTTCAATGTGTATAAAATTTCAGTTACACTAAGTGAAAAATTCTAGAGACCTGTTGTAAATGCAGTGTCTATAGTTAGCAATATAGTATTGTGCACTTCAAGCTTTGTTAAAAAGATAGATCTAATGTTACGTGTTCATATCACACAAAAAATATTCAACAAACAAAAGAAGGGGACACATAAAACTGGGAAATGTTCAATATGTCTACTCTCTTGAAAAGTGTGACATTATCGTGGGTATATGCACATGCCCAAACTCATCAAATTTTACTCCATTAAGTATGTGTAGTTTTTTGTACATCAGTTATACCTAAATAAAGCTGTTAAAAATCAGATTGTCACTTTTCACACACACACACACACACACACACACACACACACACACACACACACACACCATGCAGTGAATTTGAGTATAGTTGAACTGAATTATGTCTCTATTATTCTTCGAATATTTTCTATGTCTAGCTCAAGATATTCCAGAATCATCTTGTACATTCCTTGTTTCAGTCCCAGAATCCAATGAACTATGGAAACTTTTTGTGGAAAATGGTACATGAAATCCAACTTATAAAAACTAAATGTGCTATTTGGGCACTGTTTCCTAGATCCTTTTTTTAGAAGTCTAAAGAAATACACATATATATGCGTGCACACATACATACCAACACATATCTATTTCTTTTTATCCATTGATTGATCTAGCTCAGGGTTGGGCAAACTTTTTGACTCGAGGGCCACAATGGGTTCTTAAACTGGACCGGAGGGCCTGAACAAAAGCATGGATGGAGTGTTTGTGTGAACTAATATAAATTCAAAGTAAACATCATTACATAAAAGGATACGGTCTTTTTTTTTTTTTTTTTTTTTTTTTTTTTTAGTTTTATTCATTCAAACGGGCCGGATCCGGCCCGCAGGCCGTAGTTTGCCCACGGCTGATCTAGCTACTTAACTACCTATCTTAAATGAGTTCAAACTTATACTTCTAATTATTATTTAACTAGAGTCCCAGTGCATGAAATTCGTTCACTCGGGGGGTGGGGGGATTCTTCATCCTGGCCTGCACCCTTTCACAGTACAGGAGCCCTCAGGGGATGTCTGACTGCTAGCTTAGGTCCGGGAGTAGGCCTAAGCTGTCAGTTGGACATCCTTAGTACTGCCATGAAGGTGGGAGAAGCTTCTGCCACCACTGCTGCACTCTCCAACCATGAGACTGGCTTCTGACTGAGCGGCGCTCCCACTGTGAGAGTGCACTAACCACTAGGGGCATCTCCTGCGTTAAGTGTCTGCCTCCTGGTGGTAAGTGTGTGTCATAGTAACCAGTTGTCCCACCATTTGGTCAATTTTGCATATTAGCCTTTTATTATATAGGATGTCACACTAGAGGTCCAGTGCATGGATTCGTGCTCTGGTGGGGTCCCTCAGCCTGGCCTGCAGGGATCAGGCTGAAACTGGATCTCTGACATCCCCCAACAGGTTCCGGATTGCAAGAGGGTGGTTCTCCGGTGATGCACCCCAGAATTGTGCTCCCTCCTCTTTGGTTCCAGGTGCATCACCCAAGAATTGCAGCTGCCAAGTCACTGCAGCTTGGCAGCTCTTGCATTGAGCATCTGCCCCCTGGTGGTCAGTGCACATCATAGCTACCGGTGGGGCAGTCAAACAGTCGGATGGTTGCTTAGGTTTATATATATATACATACCTTATTGTAACCTTCCCCTCTTCATACTTATACTTTCCTTATGCAACATTGAGAAATCTGACAACCCAAATATGGACTTATTTTTTAAATCTTATTGTATTTAATGTCAGCCAATAGCTTGACAATTTTCTCAGACTGGCACTGCCAACTCATGCAGCACTAGGCAGGAATCTACTGCCCCTGCCCCAGTAATACCCAGATTCCATGCAATCTAAAAGCTTCTCCAAGCCATGGAAGAATGCCACCTTAGCCAAAAGACCCCACTACCCTCAATAGTGCATTACACTAAAGTCATCCCAGCCTTACCAGTGTTGGCAAAAAGTAGAGATATCAATGCTTCACTGACAGAGAGATGACCTCTGTTCCTGCAATTTTCCTTTATTTTTTTACATAAATTTATTTTTTTGGAGTTACTATTTTGTCCCGGACTACTGCATTGAAATTTGACAGAGATTGGCATGTAATTTTTTTTCTCTGAAAAATTTACTTTCTATTATATTCTGACTTTTATAAAAATAAATCAGAATTTTTCTCACAAATCATTCTCTGGAAGATAATTGTACAATATGGATCATTTCAATGTGGTTTATAGGGTAGTTGAGGGCACTAGTAAGCAGGGCAGTCTGAGTAAAAGTTTGAGAGAGAGAGAGAGAGAGAGAGAGAGAGAGAGAGAGAGAGAGAGAGAGAGAGAGAGAGAAAGAGAGAGAGAGAGAGAGAGAGAGAGAGAGAGAGAGAGAGAGAGAGAGATAACAAAACATTCAAATTTTCACATCCTCTGGGATGGTATCAGTTAAAAACTTTCCCATTGGTTGGTCAAAAATGTTTTGTTAAATGAACTTAAATATTCTAATTATTTTGTTGTGATTATTATACTAATTGTTTCCAGATCTAGTCAAATGAGACCGGCATGCTTAAATGTCAAAATAATTTTCACTATTTTTTCCTAGATATATTTTGAGACTAGAACTAATATTTAATAAACAATTTTGATAAAACCAAATTATTTGGTAATTGCTGTGCTCTAATGAACTTAATTTTCATGGAATCTGAACTATAAATATAATATACTCAAATTCCTATCCACACACTTAACTATGTGCAAAAAAATAAATCATATAATACATAATTTAGTACACATAATATAAACTTTTATATTAGAGAGTACTGTTTAAATGTCATTATTAGTTCCTAAGAAAAAACATAAATAATAAATGTTATAGAAATTCCAAGTGGCTTCATTCTAAAAAAATATACATGATTCAGTTAATATTGTATATTTTATCAGATGGATTTTAAAAATCCCATTTTTTTAGAGAATGCATATGGTCTAAAATATGCTGATCATATTTTATTATTTTGAATACAGATTTACTAACACGAAATGAAGTTTTATATATACATATATATATATTTAATGAAATCTTAATTACTGGTTTTTAAACTGAAAGAGGAGTGTTATTTTCTTCCCTAAGTCATGTCTTTCTGAGATAGAAATAAGACAATCACTAAACTTTTGAAGACAGTAAAGAAACACTAACATTAGAACACAGTTGTTTTTTTCTTTTCCTAATATATGAGCAATACAAATTGAGTTTAAAATTTTAGCAATAAAAGCTTGTAATAAGAAATACATATTTTGTTATATAAATCATTCAATGGTGATTCAATCCCCTAACAAATATTAGATTTAAAGAGAAATACAATAAAGAAAATGAATTTCTTATCTATAACATATCCCTTATGAACTACAAATGAGAATATTTGAATTTTGATCTAATAATGTTTCTCTTTTTCCAATGAAGCAAGTAACAAAACAACAGAATTAGACATGTTTTATGAAGGTAAGTGATTGTGAGTGGATTAGAATGACAATTCTTTGTTAGTCTTTTTCTTTTTTGTTTTACAGAAAAATCCTTGGTTTAAAAAGACAGATTTTCACCTTAATAATAGTTTATACTTACTGTTTTATTATACTATGCTACACTCTATTTTGGGTTTCACGAACAATCTATCAATATATTTATTTTATTTTTTTATTGTATTTTCAATTACAGTTGATATACTATACCAGTATAAGTGTACAACATCATCGTTAGATATTTATATAACTTATGAAGTGATCACCTCAATAAGTTTAAAACCCAAATTACATCATACACAATTATTATATTAATGACTATATTTCCTATATTTTAGCAGCTTATTAATCATAATTGATGTTTAAGTAAAATGTTCAATGTTAAATATGATCTCCTTTTCCTTTTTCATGTAATATTGTTTTAACAGGAAGGATGTCTGTAAAAAATATAGAAGCATTTCAAAAGAGATACAAAAGATAAATTAAAAATTATTACATAAGCAATGCAATGATACATCTTTCATTTTTATAGCAAAAATTAAAGTGCTTGAGAGTATATACACTTTATTCTCTATCTAGGCTTTTGTCTAAGAAAACACTCAAGTTAAAAAAATATTTAAATCTATTTTTCTTTTCTTGCCTCTTTCCTCCCTTTTTGTTGTTGGCATGTTTTAAGGAATAATATATTAGTTTTAAAAATGCCATGAGAGTTGAGAAGTTCCCCTTTCAATTCTGGTGCAATAGGATATGCTTAAATGCATCTTTCTAAAATTAAGATATTGTCCATTGTTGTAATAGATAGAGTATATTGTAAACATTGTGACAATAAAATTCATTTTTCCAGAGTTATTATATGAAACAGATGCTTTAATGTTATAGGAAATAATTAAAATGTAATAAGTGGTTTGGGAAATTGCACATCTATTTTGATTAGACAGAAATTTTCTATTTTGATATCATCTTAAAATTATTCCAGAAGAATGCATTTTGCCCTAGCTGGTTTTGGCTCAGTGAGTAGAGCATTGGCCTGCAGACTGAAGGATCCCAGGTTTGATTCCAGTAAAGGGCATATTCCGGAGTTGCAGGCTCAATCCCCAGAATCAGGCATGCCTTGATTCTCTCTCATCATTGATGTTTCTATCTCTCCCTCTCCCTTACTCTCTCAAATCAATAAAATATATTTTAAAAAATCACAGAAGAATGCATTTATTATAAAGTTATTCAAATACAGGGTATCCCAAAAAATGTATACACACTGGTAGCTCAATTGATGCTTCTTTCATTTCAGATTTAACCCATTGGAATTAATAATTATTCAGAGTGTGTATACATTTTTGGGGATACCCTGTATATATGTGCATCTATTATATACTTCTGAATTATGGCAATAAAATTGCCATGCTGTGTTAAGAACATTTCAGCATGAACCTTACATTGCCCAACTCTAGAGAAAAATCAGATGTTGGTGGCACAGAGGCACAATAATTAATGTTACAAGGTAGGGAATGCTCATTATATATATTACTAGAGGCCCAGCGCACAAAAATCTGTGCACTGCCCGGGGGCGTGGTTATCTCTCAGCCCCACTTGTGCCCTCTCGCAGTCTGGGACCTCTCGGGTGATAATGACCGGTTGGCTTAGGCCCGCTCCCAGGTGGCAGAGGGCAGGCCCAATCCCTAGGTGCCTGCCCAGCAGCCCCTGGTCGGGCTCAGAGCAGGGCTGATTGGGGAGTTGGGGTGCCGCCCCCTGTCGTGCACAGAGCAGGGCGGATCAGGAGGTTGCAATGCCACCCTCAGTCACGCTAAAGGTAGGGCCAATTGGGGGGTTGGGGCACCGCTCCCTGTCACACTCAAGGCAGGGTCGATGGGGAGGTTGTGGCGCCACCCCTGTCACATACAGAGCAGGGCCGATCAGGGGGTTGGGGAGCTCCCCCCTATCAGGCACAGAGCAGGGCCGATCAGGGGGTTGGGGCTCCTGCCCCTGTCACAAACAGAGCAGGGCGGATAGGGAGGTTGTGACCCAGCCCTCTGTCACACACAGAGCCGCAGGGTGATCAGGGGGTTGTGGCCCCGCCCCATGTCACACACAGAGCAGCAGGGCGATCGGGGGTTTGGGCTCTGCCCCCTGTCACGCTGCTCCAGGGGCCAGGAGGCCTCGCAGCTCGGCTTGACACCAGGGCAGTGAGACCTCGCTGCTCAGCTGATGCCAGGTTCGGGAGGCCTCATGGCTCTGCTGATCCCAGGCTGGGAGGCCTCGTGGCTCCATTGATCCCAGGTTCGGGAGGCCTTGCGGCTTCGCTGATCCCGGTGCTGGGAAGCATATTACCCTTTTTCTACATAGGATAGGACCTGATGCACGGGTGAGGGCCGGCTGGTTTGCCCTGAAGGGTGTCCTGGATCAGGGTGAGGGTCCCGCTTGGGTGCCTGGCCAGCCTGGATGAGGGGATGATGGCTGTTTGCAGCTGGTCACACCCCCTTCAGGGTGGGAGTCCCCACTGGGGTGCCTGACCAGTCTGGGTGAGGGGCTGAGGGCCGTTTTCAGGCTGGCAGGTGACTGAAGCTCCCAACCTCTCTTTTATTTCTTTTTTCTTTTTTATTCTGGGATTTATTTATCTTCTATGGCTGTCACTGGAGCTGAGAGCCATCTGTAGCTCTAAGGCTCGGCTCCAGCTCTGAGACCTCGGCTGCTGAAAGCAGGTTTCTGGGCTTTGTTTACTTTCTGTATTTGAAACTTTGTTGCGACTACAGCTCTGAGATCCCGGCTGACTGAAGGCAGGTTTCTGAGCTTCTATATTTGTAACAAAGTTTCTTAGAGAGCATCTGAGAGGCCGGCAGTGGCAGGCAGGGAACCTGGCTTCCTCCATCCCTGGAGCAAGCAAGCCTCCCTGTTTGTGTCAGCTGCCTGGCTGCCGACCGCCATCTTGGTTGGCAGTTAATTTGCATATCTCGCTGATTAGGCAATGGGAAGGGTAGCGAAGTTATGGCTAATTACCATGTTTCTCTTTTATTAGATAGGATTGTTCCATTGGTAGACATAGTTTTCTTTCATCCAGAGTTTTAGGAAATATTTAAGACAATAATCTTGTCAGGCACAAAGTCTTCTTTGCCTTAATTTATCAGAATATACTAGTTAGGAAATGCCTGAATTAAACCATCCACCAAGTTGATCTTCTTTGCTGGCTTCAACTTTATATGATTTTTCAAACTCTTGTAAGAAGTCTTATAGTAAATTTCCACATTATGAAATAGAGATTTTCCTGGGTTAGTGGTATAAATATCTTTTCAATATTTATATCAGCATTTACAAAGTAGAAATATATTAATATTAAATAACTCAAATCCTTTAAATATGAAAGAAATAATTGGCCAACAAATTTAACTTACTTTCAAGAGTGCACTAGTATTTTGTGTCTAAATCAAACACTTACTTGGCTTGATTTGGTGTTATTTTTAAAGCTTTCATTTTTATACAAAAAACGAAAAACTAATTCATTAATCTTTTATTCACTCATTCTGTTGCAAGCATTTGTTTACCCAGCAAAATAGTTACTGGAGGCCAACTCTATTCTAATCCCAATGAAGGGAATTGCAAGTAAATATGTGGCTAAAATATCTGTTTTCCACTAGTGAAGTTTACATTCTAATGCATTACCTTAATCTGAGGACATCAGGTAACATACCTATAAGAATTTCAACTGGTCTTTGAAAAAAAAAATGCTTTTAAGTATTGAAATGGTGATTATAAGGTAAAGAAATAAGGAAGGTGTTTTAGGAATGCACATCTCTAATTAGTGTGTCGAGAGCATATGTACTAGGAGATTTTAGTTCATACCAGAGCTTTGGGCAGTATTACAATAGGCCTTCAAAAAAGCGATGTTTTATTTTGTTCTTTGTGTTAGCATTTACAACCTGAATTCTAAGTGAGATCAAATCTAATGACATTTTTGTTAGATAAAATTAGAACCAGAGAGAGGAAGGGTTAATAGTCAAGGTGAAAAAAATAGTCAAGGTGAAAGTTAATTGAGGACTGAAATATCCTGAAATTATTGAATGACTACCATTTTGACTATTGTCACCAAATTAAAATCCTCCTTTACCCCAATGAAAAATTTATCTTAGCACATTCTTTTTCTTGTTTTATTGCCCTCTGGGACATCCAACAGACTACAACAATTACAACTTTCTAAAAAAAAACCCATATTTGCCACAGTAGGTTATCAATGAAAAATCTTACTATTGCAAACATTTTAGTTTATATTTTTGGTATTTCCCACTTTTCAGAATTCAGGGAATCCAAAAGTGTAAATCAACTATGAAAAAAGGAGAAATGTGTATTTACTTGGTTTACTCAGGAGGTGAATTATAATTCTACTAATCTTACTGTTTTTAGTTAGCTTTAAAAATATAAATAGCACTTTACAAGATTTTTAAGAATTTTCCTTGGTTTTAGAAAGAGCCATTGGCATGAGATATTGAGTAAATATTTGGATTGTTCAGTTTGTTGATGGTTAAGAAATTGTAGA
The DNA here is from genome assembly GCF_014108235.1 of Myotis myotis. Taxonomy (NCBI): domain Eukaryota; kingdom Metazoa; phylum Chordata; class Mammalia; order Chiroptera; family Vespertilionidae; genus Myotis; species Myotis myotis. Next base: position 76,071,687 of record NW_023416335.1, read on the forward strand.
ATAAGTAATAATAATATTATTGCTTCAGTCTAAATCTTAACGATATATTTAAGTTAGCAAATCTGAAATTCTGAATTTATTTACGTTCTGTGCATTCAACCCAAGAGCAAAGTTCTAACCATCATATGATTTCATTTTGCTTTCAACTATTTACTGTATTGAGTACCCATGTGTGCCAGGTGCAGAAGATACAGCATTGTAATTACACTCATGGTAATGTGTGGTTATTCAAATTTTAGTTCGGTAGCAAAGTTAGTTCATAAAATATTCTAATACAAATTTACTGTAATTGTGGTGCTATTGCAAGTAAATGTAAGGTGCTCCAAAAGCATATACTGTATTTCTTCATTTTACACATTCAATAAAGTTTTTCCTCTGGAAGTGGTATTTAGAGTGAAAGATGAATAGCAAGGAATGTTTAGAGAAAGTGGGAGGGAGAGAAAACTAGGTGGAATGGGGTGCTGGCAGGAATGGGGAAGAGGCAAATGTAATTGAATTTGAAAAGCCAAAGTAACAGAACCAAAAGCTGAGACTAAAATATAGGTAGGGAAACGATTATTCAGAGCCTTAAGTGAAATATTTTATATTTAAAGGGCAATACATTTTAACTTAAGTTGGGGGAAGAAGATGAAAATTTAATTAATTTAAGTGAAGGTCCAGGTGTGGTGCTAGCTTCACATATAGCTCAATTCAGTGACTCAAAAACCATTATTTAAACTCTGTCATCCTATTTCTCAGCCGAATTATTTCCACCTGTAAGGCATAATATCCCCTTTCTTAATAAGCTATGCTAAATAACATATTCCTCCTACATCCTTCTGACGTCACTGCCTTCCCTCCGCCAAAGATGTTCACTTTCTAATCTCCAGAACCTCTGTATACATTACTTGTATGGTAAACGGGGCTTTGCGAATGTAATGAAGTTAAGGATCTTGGGAGCATAACTGTTGATGAACGTAGGCTTGACTTAGGGTGGTCAACACAATATAATATACAAATGTATTGTGTAACTGTATACCTGGAGCCTATATAATTTTATTAACCATTCTCACCCAAATAAATTCACTTAAAAATAACAAAGTGTTAAAAATGTGTTAAGAATAAAATTAAGTTAATAATCTTGAGATGGAGTTTCCCTTGTATATCTGGATACTCCTGATATAACCAAAAGGGTACCTGCTAAGGGGGATCCAGGAGGATCAGAGTCAGAAAAAGAGATGTGATGACAGAAAGAAAAGGGTGGAGGGGTATGAGGTGAGAAATACAAGTAACCTCCAGAACCTGAAAAGGGCAAGGCCACAGATTGTCCCCTAACGTCTTGGTATGGAACACAGTCTTTCTGATAACTTGAGTTTAGGTTTCTAAACTCCAAAAGTTTGAAATAATAAATTTGTGCTGTTTTAAGCTTTAAGTTGGTGGTAAATTGTTACAATAGCTATAGGAACCCCATACATACGATTTTCAGTTTAGTCACCCTAGTGGAAAGAGACAATCTTTTTATATAGATGTGGCAGAACTTCCTAGAACAGACTTTAAACCAGTGGTTCTCAATCTTCCTAATGCCGCGACCCTTTAATGCAGTTCCTCATGTTGTGGTGACCCCCAATTTCATTGTTACAAATTGAACATAATTAAAGCATAGTGATTAATCACAAAAACAATATGTAATTATATATGTGTTTTCCGATGGTCTTAGGCGAACCCCAAAGGGGTCGCAACCCACAGGTTGAGAACCGCTGCTTTAAACTAACACAATTGGAATCATGTGGACATTCTTGGAACAAATACCATGGCCAGGGGATGGAGCATTCTTATTGACCTACATCTGTCATCTCTTCTTCCAGAGGAAAATGGTAGAAGAAGTTGTTCTTCCTTTTTAATCTCCCATGAGGAATACTGATTTGTTATTTTATTTTTAAAATGTATCTTTATTGTTGAAAGTATTACAGACGCTTCTCTTTACCCCCATCCACCATTCACCATCACACTCCCCGCCCCCCGCCCCCAGGCCTTCAAATTGGATGACAGATATTGAGTGAATAGCATCAGAGGGAAGGGGATAGAAAAGAAGAGGAAACGAAAAAGAGAGAGGGGATAAAAGGAAGAAAGACTAAATGGATGGATGGATGGATGGATGGATAGATGGATGAATATAAGAAAAAGACACTCTGACAGAGAATAACAAAATCACAATTACAAATACTAGCCAACAACTCAGTAATTGTATTCATGCCCTCCATATGAAAAGTGAATCAATTTAATAGTAAGTATCTGTATGTTTTAAAATCAGGGATATATTAAATATAAAATATTATTAACTATTATGTTTTCAATCTGAAACACCACAATCAAATATAGGCATAATATTAAAATAATATGAGCTGAAAAGAGTATATAAAGTACATGCTAATATACACCCATGTATATATGCTTATATAACATGTACATATAAGATACATGCTTATATAGTTGAATATATCAATAGGTACTCACAGCTTCACTTACCTGAGATATATTTTATTTGGTCCTGTGTGTTTTAAATTAACCCTATAATGAAGTTTATATTTAAAATAACCAGATATGTGAGTTATGTCATTTTTGTTATCAAATATTTTATCAAGTGCTCACTTTAAACATAAATCAGAGGTGACAGGTAAAATTGTAGGAGGTAGAAGTTCAAAGACTACAAGCCAAAATCTATGAAATTATGCAGAATTATGGGCCTAATGTATGCTGTAAAATATTTCAACATGTTTACATGTCTTTGGAAGACTGTTTTATAATCAGTTTACCAGGAGTAATATAGTAAAGTGAGGTGCATAATTATCCACATTAATTAATTTATTATGTTTTCCTAGCCTTCTCACTCAGAATTCCATGGAGACAAATAACATTTTATAACATCAAGAGACAGTAATCAGTCAATATTGCTCTTTCTATAAGTAACTATGTATTTTGCCCTTTAAAAAAAGGAATGAGTGATAACCAGATATTATCAGCCCATCTTCCATACCTTTTCCTGACATTCTTTTCTTTGAATGTGTAAATAATTACTTTTGCCCTGTCAGAGCATGGCTGCTCTGAGTCCACATATTCTTTGGAATCATGCCCTACTGCACTAACTGCTGGGTCCCCTCTGCCAGGGGCTGGACCTTCTTGGACAGTGGGTGGTAAACAGAGAAGCCATGAGAAGTTGTGGGTGTATAACAAAGTCTTTATTGTGGGAGCCAGTGGCCATATAGCCATTGCTAATAAGGAGCCACAGCCACTGGATAAAACAGTTCTTCACAAAGCAAAGTCCCATATAATAGGTAGCAGCACACTGGCTAGTTAACAAATCATCTTTCCCACACAGCAACAGCAGCCTCTGTACCCACAGCCTTACATAGCAGCAGCACCTGAGCTCTCTCTCAAGCTTCACAGAGCAGCAGCACCTGAGCTCTGAGCTTTCCTAAGCAGCCTCAGTAGCCCTCTCCCTAGCACACTGGCTGGTCAGTAACATGTATTGTACTACTTAAACAAAAGGGGCTTTTTGCCCAATAGTAACCTTACTATGTACCTGTATAGTCCTTGGACACCCTGATTAAGATTCCCAGACTCAGAGTAGCCTTGGTTATCTGGTGTACTGTTCCAGTCTTCAATATTTCAATTGGCCTTGAGCATCTGGTGTATTCTGGCATAGTTCCCACATGCCCCAAGAGGTGAGTAAAGAAGAAAAAAGGGTAATGGCTTCAATAGTGGGAGAGTGGAAGATTCTTTTAGCCCATCCCTCAAGAAAGAAATAATGGTCAGCAATGAAATGGAATTGGCATTTTCTTTTATCTTCTACAAAGCCCAGTTAAGTTTTTTTTTTTTCTTTCATTTTCAAAATTAAAAATATAGATGTAACCTACCAGTCTCCAGAGCATTATCTCAATTCTTTGAGGTTCTGCTTCCCAGCATATGTTGACAGTTTGGATCAAATAAATTCACAAAAATTCTTTTTTTAAAAAAGCATTAGGATAACATATTTTCTTTATATACCATACTTCCCTTTTTCTACTACTATATCATACACTCCCCCCAGTTTTTGTTTTTTTATCTCACCAATCAAATGTCTAAATATTTATTAGAAGACATTTTCTTCTTTCTGTCTATACCAGTTCACTTGGTGATATAATCAATCAGCATCTGCATTAGTTTTCTAGGGCTGACTGACATAACAATACCTCAGATTGGACAGCTTAAACAAAAGTTATTTTCTTGCAGTTCTAGAGGCTGGAAGATCAAGTGTTGGCAGGTTTAGTTTCTCCTGTCTTCTATCATTGGCTTTCAGATGGCTGCTAACTTGCTGTGTCCTCAAATGGCCTGTTTTCTGTGTATGAGTGTCCTGGTATCTCTCCCCGTGTTGTGAAAAGAACACAAGTCAGCCCTAGCTGGTTTGAATCAGTGGATAGAGCGTCAGCCTACCGACTAAAGGGACCCGGGTTTGATTCTGGTCAAGGGCAATGCCCGGGTTGTGGGCTCGATGTCCAGTAGGGGGTGTGCCAGAGGCAGCTGATCAATGATTTCCTCTCATTTTTGATGTTTCTATCTCTCTCTCCTTCTCCCTTCCTCTCTGAAATCAATAAAAATATATTTACAAAATAAAAAAAGAACACAAGTCATACTGGATTAGAGCACACTCATAGAACTTTATTTAACCTTAATTACCTCTTTAAATGTCCTATTTCCAAATACGGAAACGTTCTGCAATACTAATTTCAAATTTACACTTATTGCTTCATATATTTCATTTTCTTCCTTAAATTAAGATATTATGGAATTATTCAAAATTTAGACTCTTGCAAAACATGTAAAGTGTCACTCATAATATCATCCTTTATCATTTTCTAACCTCCTCTGCTTCTTCAACAGTAATATAAATTTAAACTATGATATTCCATGAGTGGTTTCTTGAATATCCTAAGATATTATTAGGGTTTCTTTACATGTAACCCTGGTGTACAGTTTATGTGAAATATACTGAACCTGGCCACTACTGTTGTTCATCTACTCGTTATTTCCCTTATCCATTCATTCAAAATATTTTTGAGTCCCAACTATGAGCTGAGTACTATCTAGGAGCTTGGGATATAACAGTAAATAAAAAAAAGGACCAGATTTCTTCATTGAATTGATTGTCTTCTTTCAAAGCTCTTATTTTTCTCTGGGAGTTTAATTAATGAGACTTGCCCACACCCTCCATGCATATGGCTCCTGTAATAATGCATATTACAATCTTCAAATGTATGGTCATATTTTATTGACATTATCATCAACTTAATAGACTGAGAGCTTCTTACGAGCAGGAGACATCCATATAATACAAGGCTAATATGCAAATAGACTGAACGGGAAACAACCTAACAACCAATCGCTATGACGTGTGCTGACCAACAGGGGGTGTATGTGGAACATGGTGTGCATCAGCCACGGTGGGGTGGTGGGGCAGGTGAGCAGGGGCACCAGACCAAGGTGGAGCACTGGTCACTGTAATCAGGTCAAGCCTCTGGTGATTATTGAAAATTCTTTGCTCCTGCTATTTTCCGGAATCTAAAATTATTTTTTAAATCAAGACGTTCAGTTTTCTCTCACCATAAACCTGGCACCTAGTGTATTTGGGGGAATAACTTTCACTGTTTTTAAGGTCATAATATCTTCTTTTTTTATGTTTTTTCCATTATGTAGAGACTAGAGGCCTGGTGTATGGACTCATGCACTGGTGGGGACCCTTGGCCTGGCCTGTGCCCTTTTGCAATCCAGGACCCCTTGGGGGATGTTGAACTGTCAGTTTCGGCCCAATCCCTGCAGGCGAGGCTGAGGGACCCCACCGGTGCACATGCACCAGGCCTCTTGTATGCATATAAGATCTTTGGTTAATCTCTTTCTACCCTCTGCCCCCCCCCCCCCGAGATTCATCAGTTTGTTCCATGTTTCCATGCCTGTGCGTTGAGCATCTGCCCCCTGGTGCTCAATGCACATTATAGCTACCGGTCGCATGGTTGAAAGGTTGGACACTTAGCATATTGGCCTTTTATATATATAGATTAGCTACTTATTTTATCATCATATACAGGTAAGGGAACTGAGCCTACAGAGATGAAGTGACTTTACCAATTACTCTCAGCTAGCAATTGGTAGACACAGGATTTGGAGAGAGGCTCCAGAGTCTGTACTCTTAACTTGTATATGCTGCCTCAGTTAAAAGTAGATATTTTATTGATTTCAGTTCCATCTCCAATTTTAAAATTCCAAGTATCTGTTTAATACGTAGAAGGGTTTAAATTATATATAATCTTAAAACAAAAATTCTGTGTCATTTTTTTAAAATGGGGCATCTATGCCAGTATTAGGACGTGAAGTTATGGAGGCTGTGGTCTGCGTAGTTAACTCTGCTGTTTAGGTATCCAGGCTGCAGTGTTGGCACCAGCAAGTGCAATTGAAGCCTGAATGTGCAGGCCTCTTGGTATTCACTGAGTTCATGTGATGACCTAACTTCTCAGAACCAAGATGATAACTTACAGGAGAAAAATAGAACAGAGGTGCTTATAATAAAGCATTGTTTTAATTAGGTAACAGGAGATATCAGTATAATGTTGATAAATGTGCTATGATGCTTCGGGTAACTCTATAGACATTTACTACCTGCGGGTAGACTATGAACCAAAGCTAATGTACAAGTGTATTCATATGGCAAGTTTGATCAAAGGAAATCCTTGGGAACAATTAACCTCAGAAATTATATTTTTAAGGGCTTGCTGCAAAAAAGTCTTACATAATCATCTAAGAACACCTGCGTAATTAAGAGTAGACCCAATCATTAGATTGGTTACACTTTCAGGATATCCACTTATGAGATCACTGCTCTCTTACAGTATTTGGCATTTTATTTTTAATTATGTAACTAATTATTGTACTTTGTTATTTTAAAACAGATGCATAGCTCATAAAGTGTGTTTAGGATGCCTAAATAGAACTTATAACTATAATGATATACACTATTGTTTATGGCTTGTGAAATGCAATTTTTGTGACATTTTGTTTGAATTTGTATATAAAAATTGCTATTTCCATTCCTTTGGAAATAATGACAACTGAAACAATTACATTGTGTAATATACCAAGACCTTGCTTATTTTCTTTCTTTTACTTATTTATACTGAAAATCATGCATCCATGAAGTACATAATAAATGCCTCTTCCCAGACAAATATATTGCCTATTAATTCTAATTTCAGGAGTGTGTGGGTAGCTGTTGTGAAAGGGCGTCTCTAAGTAAAAATAATTCTGTTTCAATACTGGTATATGGAAGTTTCGTTTGTTTTGAACCCAAGGTATTGAGAATTTATTGAAACCTCCAGACTAATTATATAATTAGGAATTCTGATCTTCTGCCTCATGCACAAATACACATGGTTTTAAGTTGAAGAAAGCTGACTCCCATTGACTGAAGAATAAATTTACATTGCAGAACACAATTCGAAATCCAAGGAAACAGTGATTTTGCAAAAGGAACATGATTAAAATGGGAAATAGCTTTGGTCTAAAATAAATATAGCCCAAACTCTATACAATTATTTAGTCACTAGAAGTTAAAAGATCCACTATATTAAACTAAGTCTTTACACTCTTTTGTGTTTATTTCAACTGAAATAAGTAAGAAACTGGGTGAATGAATAAATATATTTAACTTGATTAATATTTATTACTACTTTTCAATAGTAAATTGAGATTCTCTATTAATAAAACATATTATTGTTTTTAGAATGACTTTTAGGAGAAATTAGCATTTTTCTTACAGGAACAGTAAAAGACATAGTATAAATAACTAAAACTTCAATGGTATTCCTATAAAAATTTATGAATTTTGGAACAGAGTATCATTATTGATTTTCAACAAGTTTATTCTTTTAGTTTCTACATCTTACTTATAACAAGCCAAACATATTTTAAATTAAATTATATTTTTACCTGTGGAAGGGAGTTATTATTGCATAGGTAAGTAAATTGGGGTCACTAACAGGAAAGGATAATTTTGAAACATTTTTGCATATTTTAGATTAGCTTATGTTTATATGGGTATTTTATGAATTTTAACCATGTGAATACCACCTTGTATTAATGCCAAAAATTAATTTTTGTAAGTATTATACTTTTAATTTTTATTTTATATTTCACATAGATTCCAAATAGAAAATCATTGGGTTATAAAAATATATGGTAGGTAGATAGATTTTAAATAAAATGTTAATTGAATGTGAGCTACTTTTACATAATATAGAATGTTTTATGTTCAGAATATGTTGTTCTACATATTATATTTATAGATAATGAAATCCATGAGCATAATGTAAAAACTGAGTTCTGAAATCAACATTATAGGCAATCATAACTAACAAGTCTCCTTCAGAAAGTGAAATTTCACAGTGTAATTGCTGCATTTCCTGAATGAAGCCATAAAAAAAATGAGAAACTAATTACTTGATAACGGAATTATTATTTTTTTTGCCCTTCCCATTCTGTGTATTTTTAATGAAAAAGAAAGCGAAAATGTAGTTCCACAAGCACCAGAATGATCCTGGAGTATTGTGCATTTATTACTAAGATAAAGTTTAAAATTTTTTTTTATTAACTATGTTTGCTTTTAGGGAGCACTATGTACAGAAAATTAGCAATGTTATTATGGCCCAATTAAAACAAACAATCAAACAAACTCTATATATTTGTCAACATTTTACTTTTAATTTTTTCATAGGTCACACATAGCGCCTTTAATTTTTTTAAAGGAGCTTTATTCTTTTGTTTTTAATATATTTTTTTATTGATTTCAGAGAGTAAAGGAGAGGGGAAGAGAGAGAGAAACATCAATGATAAGAGAGAATCCTTGATTGGCTGCCTCCTGCTCGCCCCCTACTTGGATGGAGCCCATAACCCAGGAATGTGCCCTTGACCAGAATTGAACCAAGACTCTTCAGTCCGCAGACCGACTCTCTCTCCACTGAACCAAACTAGCTAGGGTTGGTGCCTTTATTTTAGTCATAAACTTTATTTTATCATAAGCCTTTTGAATTAGATACAATCCCATTAAAATTAAAGCAAACAAACAAAGAAAACCACATTTCTACATATGGAATGCCCCTAATAGCATCTAGGACTTGCATCTGCAGAGGTTGTTATGCACGTGTAAATGCTTTTCTGTAGGCACCACACCATACAATTACAGATCTTGAGTCTCCCAGTAACAATTGTATTCAGCTTTAAAAGGCCTCTCTTAAATAAACAATTAAAGTAGATGCCCTTGGTTTTAGCTAAATAGAATTAACTTTTCAAGTAAATATCCTCTCCCTTTCAAGTAAAATCATACCAAAAAAATACAACTTAACATTTGGAAGAAAAAGTTGTTGCTTTTGGTTTTCTCCATTGCTGAGTAATTTGCTGTTGATTTAATTTGGTGATGACTCTAAAACAAATCCCCACAAAAGTACCTTTGTTCTCTTCTGTTCTCACTTGTTCATCTGAAAACCACAGTATCTATCATTTGAAGGCAACATTTCTTGACTCTTTCAATGCGACACATGATTTGGCAACTGTTGCAAAATGCACCCCTCACTTAAAAAAGTGAAAAGCAAAACAAAATTAAATTACAGTAATAATTTACATTTTAATAACTTACATTTTAATAAGCTGACAAAAAAAAAAAGTAGAAGTATAGTGTTTGATTTCCAAATGCTAGGGCAATAATTGTGTCCTGGATAAGGAATATTCCCATTTCCCCTGGGTCATGGGGGCACACACTGACATCACCCTGCCCTTCCTAATTAAAATGCCAACCTGCCTGACTTATACTGTAGTAAAGTTCTCAGGCAAACACTTTAAATCACACAAAAAAATTTAACTTTTTTTGTGTTAAATTGCTATATATGGTTAAAGGTGGCTTAAGGAAGACTTGGCCAAGCTACCACACTATTCCAGTTTTTAAAACATTGCTTGGATCTAAAATATATAAGATTGAGATAATCATTATTATTGCTCTTATGTGAAATACAATTGTCATTACTGTTATACCCACATAAACTGTTATTTTTGCCATATTCACACAGTTTGATAATTTGGTATATGCAAATATCCTTTAAAATAAGGGCTACATATTTCATAAATAGATATTTGAAAATCAGAGAAATTATTTTTCCTTAAAATTCTTCATAAAATAGAAGAAATAAATGTAGACAGATAGATTCCAAACATGACTCTTTCTTCTTTTTGAAACTGAAAATAGTGATGGTGCCTATCATCATAAATTTTTCCACAAGTAAAGCACTTAGAATCATGTCTGGCTTACATTAAAACTTTGTAATTACCCATATATTTTTATATAAAAAGCTTTAAGAAAATTAAATAAATGAAGACACATATATTGGACAGTTATTGAAAATATTGGTCAAATTAAACTACAACTGTAAAATATTAATGTTGTTGAGTCTGGAATATTTCCCATCTCACACAGAGCTGTCTTAGGTTCTATATCATGGCTAACATCATCGATTACTCATTAACTTGCTCAATAAGTTTTGTACCATTGATTTCTTAGTAACCCACATCCATCTATATAGGAGCTGACCTTATCAAATCTAGTCATTTTAGCTTTGAGCCAAGACAGCTCAAGTGACTTGATTATTTCTATATTAAATAATCAAATTGTGTCTTTATTCACCTGTCATTTCTTGAGACTCAATAAGGTCTAGCAAGTTGGCTAGGCTTAGCGCAGTCAAGATATGCTATTATCTATATGTTCACACATTAAATGAACATCACTAAAATGAACTACAAATCTTAAAAGTCCTAAGATGGATAATTGATCTTGCATCAATACTTCTTTCAGTTTGGACACACATATTATATGAGAGAGGGGATTTTTGCGTAACTATTATGTCAAAGTTAACTAAAAAATTATAATGTAAATCTTACCTGTATAATGAATAAAAATAACTGAAGAAAACAAATTTGCAAATTCTGTTTTAATATTTCATCTGTTCTTATCACCATCTTATCCTACACCCTGACATATTTTCTCTGATATGGATATAGATACAGATGAATTTATATTTTAAATAAGTTGTTTCCTTCTAAAATAATAAACAGTTATTGTGTTGGGAAAAATTTTTATTAAAAGTAAAATTTCTCTAACATGCTATTAAATAAATGTTTTGTATATTAAATTTACATTTGTACTGGAAATATTTTCAGGTCTCTGTATTCCCTGAATAGTCAGTTAGCACAGTGGCTAAGCA